>NW_024424453.1:19513258-19546850 GCF_017311325.1 Ursus maritimus | reverse complement strand
TTAGTTTTTTTTTTTTTTTTTTTTTTTTTTTTTTTTTTTTTTTAATTTTCATGCACCCACTTTATGTGGCATCCTGTCTTTCTGGTTAAAAAATCAACTGTTATATTTAATCAAAATATTCTAATATAGATCCAACACATTTTATACTTTTTAACCACATACATTTAAAAATAAAATTTTGTTTGGTAAATGGATTTGAGCACTCCTTCCCAAAAAGGCAGTTCTTGGGATTCTTAAAAAAAAAATTCTTAACATCATTTGTAATTCAATGAGTTTATATTTGTAACTATCCAAGCAGGTATGTATGTATATATTATTTATTTATTTTTAGGGACAACACATTCTTATATTATAAAAGAGAGATTACATTACAACCTAAAGCAGAGTTGCTTACAATTAAACCAGTTTGGATATCAACATCTACTCATTGCTTCCTGCTAGACTAGTGATTTTTCTACTTCACAGTCCTTTGTAATTCAGGCTTATTTGAGGAGAATGGTTATTTTGATCTACTTCCTATTATTTAAAAGTTAAGGAATGGACAGCAAAGGAATTAGTTTCTGAAAAATAGACTTTTCTCGGATCGGTCTCTGTTCCATTCACTGTGAAGCAGAGTGGCCACCACGGGCCATTATTTCTAAGGTGTGACCTCCTCAGGGCTTAGGAACCTCAATAATAATGTTTTGAGTATTTAATCTTATGTTGAAGTAAGTGTATAGAAACTTTTCTGGCATCTCTGAAGAAGGAAATCTGGAAGCTGGTAGGGGCTCACTGCATGGGTGGTTCATTAAGTCCAGGAACAAAGTAGAAAGGTTATTGAGGTTATTGGATACTCTTTCTTCAATGGCAGGTGTTTCACAGTTCGGTGTTCCCTAACGTAGTCTAGTGGGGGCACCTGGGCCTGTACTCTTTTAAGGAATGGAGAATGGGGCTTTTGCTCCTGGGACCTTTAAAACATACTTTTACAAGGCTTGTCACCAACTTCTCTCTCTGTCTCTGTCTCTCTGCGTTTCACTGTCTCTCTGCATTTGTCTCTCTGTACTCAGTTTCCAGACTCTCCTGGACGTCTGAGGAGTCAACTAAAATTTGGTTTTCTTTTGTGTGCTTCTTCTTCCCATAGATACCAGACTTTATCTGGCCAGGGTGAAATTTTGTATTAGAAAAAAATTATATTTTCTCTTAGGTGATTCATGTCATGATGGTCCTAGAAGTCATTAAGGGAATACTTTGGGTCACCTCTGGTACACCAAATTATGCAGAATAGAGTCCATTTGGTTGAAAATAACTGAGCAAGGGTGGGGATTCACTTTTCTGACTGTTGGGCAGAGGACACCCATAAAAAGTGGATCTTGTTGGAGGGATTGTGTGGCTCAGTTGGGTAAGCGTCTGACTCTTGATTTTGGCTCATGTCATGAAATCAGGATTGTGAGATTGAACCCCTCACTGGGCCCAAGTCTGCTTGGGATTGTGTCTCTCCCTCTCCCTCTGCCTGTCACCCCCACTTGTTCTATTTCTCTCTCTCAAATAAATAAATAAAATCTTTTTAAAAAGTGGATCTTGCCTACACATGAATATAGGCTACCTAGAGAAAATGATTTCTGAAATCTTTACAGAAAATATGTTAAGTGGTGGGAAGGGATAACAGAGAATAGACAGAATAAGCAAATACAGAAGATGGGTTCAGTATGATTCCTACTTGAAATGATGAAAGCCTTTTGAAGTGAAAACCACTCAAGGAAGGGTTTTGGAATTGGTATTTTTTTCATGAGATTTTTCCTGTACCCAATCTGTACTTTGTCAGGATATGTTCTGCCAGGTCAGGCCACGACTACGCCAAAGTGTGGTGTGGAAAGACCAAGAATGATATTTGACACTTTAGAAGATAAAATGATGGGTCAATCATTTTGACCAGAGTCCATGGATTATCATACAATTGTTTTCAACACAGCACTTTAAAAGCAATTAAAGTATTCCTTTTGCAAATTTAGGAGATGCAGTAAAAAAGGAAAAATACACATTTGAAAAAGAGATTTAGACAAACATTTTAAAAAGAAGGGGCATCACAGTAAACAAACATTTGAAATAAAAGGGGATTCAAATGTTGCTTCAGAAGAACAGAGGAGAGTGTGACCTTGGAAGGGTCATGTCACTGAATATAATCAAGGCAGTCAACATTTTAAGCATATTTTTATTATTGGAGTTTCTAACTTTTAGAATACAGGACATAATAAAGTTCTGTGGGTTAGGAAAGCTTCTTTTCGTTCACATCACTTACTGGCAATAATACCTTCAGCAAGTTATATAACCTCTCTGTGCCTCTGTTTCTTTTCTTGTGATATATAGCTTGCATATCTTAGAGGGTTTAGAGAGACTGAATGAGTTTCTAGGTGTGTGAGGCTTAGAACAGTCAGTGCCGGACTCACAGTAGGTGATTGACAAATGTTAGCTTTTACTATTTTAAAGGTTCACTCTGACATGGACACAAATAACGATCCTCCAGTCTGGTGGACCAACTGGTGTTCTGGTGCGGTCAAGGTCATCTGGGAAGTGGCGACGACCCAGAACCTAGTGCAGCAGCAGGCTTAGGGTGCGGGGCTTCCTGGCTTTTTACACCTACTTCATTCAGAGGTGGTGCAATCTGTATGATCAGGTAAAATACCGTTGAACATCTTTATTTCACCCGTGAAAATTATTTTCTAGACTTATTCAATCTTAATTAACAGATATTCTGATATAGATTTTGACAGTGGCATTTGAAGTGGACACCTCTGTCATGTAGATTTCGGAATGGGGGTCTTCCAACCACTAATAAGCCACTGCGGAGATATAGATTAAAATTAAGCTATACATATATCATACTGTTTATGCTTAAAATAATTTAGCACACAGATAATTTGACTTCCCAGCAAGTATGGAGTGAAGTTTAAGACACGAATCAACTCTGACTCTTACTTTTTTTTTTTTTTTTGAAGATTTTACTTATTTATTTGACAGGGAGAGAGAGAACACAATCAGGGGGAGAGGGAGAGGGAGAAGCAGAAGCAGGCTTCCCGCTGAGCCAAGAGCCTAATGTGGGGCTCGATCCCAGGACCCTGGGATCATGACCTGAGCCGAAGTCACATTCTTAACCGACTGAGCCACCCAGGCGCCCATGACCTCTTACTTTTTGATTCCTCTGTCACATTAGACTGTACTGGAATGTTTATAAAGCAAAACCTGCGTTTAAAATTTTCATCATTTTTCACCTTACCAATAAAGCTGCATTGATTTAACTTAGATAGCAGGGTGATATAAAAAAAATAAGATATTATTACAGAAGATAGTTTATGTGATAGGAAATCAACCATGTGAGCCTTATGAAGAATTCTAAATCTCATTATATCAAAGTAACAATTTTTCGTATTTGTCTGGGAAGTTCTCTTAAACAGAATGATTAAGTCAAAGTTAAAAAAATTGTGGTATGACACATAGAGAAGTATTCTTTCTCTGAGAAAAGAGACTTTGAGACTTGAGAAGGCAGCTTTGAAAATACAGAAGCAGAAATTCACAGAATATACCACCCTTGCTTAAAATACTTTATGGAGATGAAACATAAATGAAAAATTTTAAAGAAATTTAAGCAAAAAAATAATGATGAAAAAATAGATTCTTAAATCTAAAAAAATTAATAAACTTTTAAACTTTAAGACAGTTTTAAATTTTTAAAATTTTTTATTTTATTTAAGTAATCTCTATACCCCATCTGGGACTCAAACTCACAACCCCGAGATCAATATTTGCATGCCCCTCCAATTGAGCCAGCCAGGTGCCCCAAAACAGTTTTAGGTTTATGAGAAAAAAAAAAAGTGAAGATAGTATAGAGAGTTCCAATATACCCCACCCCTAATTTTCCCTATTATTAACATCTTACCTAGTATGGTGCATTTGTTGCAATTAATGAACCAATTTTGATACATGATTATTAATTAAAGCACATACTTTATTCAGATTTCCTAACTTTTTAACCTAATGTCCTTTTGTCTGTTTCAGGAGACAACATTACATTTAGCCATCATGTCTCCTTTAGGCTCCTCTTAGTTGTGACAATTTCTCAGAGTTTTATTTTTTTTATGACCATGATAGTTTGAGTAGTATAATTCAGATATTTTGTAGAACATCTCTCAATTCAGGTTAGTCTGAAATTTTTCTCATGATTAGACCAAGGCTATGGGTTTTGGGGAGGAAAACCACAGAGATAAAGTGCCACTTCATCACATCATGACAGGGGTACATACTAGCAGCATGGGTCATCCCCGTTGATACTGACCTTGATCACCTGGCTGAGGTTGTGTTTGTCAAGTTTCTCCACTGCAAATTTACTTCCCCCTCCCTTGCCATATTGGACTTTTTGCAAGGAAGTTATTAAGCACAACATACTTTTAAGGAATGGGGAGAGAATCTTAAACTTTTAAAACTATAAACTTTTAAACTAAAAGTAATGCAGAAACCCGAGAAAGTGTACACACAGAAAGAAATGCCGATACGCACTATTTTGTAGCTTCCTTTTTTCACCTGTGAATATATCATGAACATATTTTCCTGCCAATAAATGTTTCTACAACATGATGGCAACAGCTGTGGTTATTCCATGGTGCTAATATGCCATCATCCATTCAGCTGTCCACTGTTGGCTGTGTAAATAGACTCTCAGAACAGTAAAGCCCAAGGACATGGGTGTGCAGAGCAACTTGGAAGAAGGTTGTTCGTTGTCATTAATTATTTGAGTCTTCATTGTGCTATGATGTAGAGAAGGTCACCTACTTCCTAATTATATTCTCCTAATGGGGAAAAAAATATATAACCATAAGGTAAGATTTAGGATGTATTTAATACAATTCGAGATGTTTCATAGATGCAGAGAAGATATAGGCTCATCTCCAATATTGTCAGGAAAATTATGTGAAACTTCAAAATAGGTAAAGGAGATTATTGGGTGTTTTTTCTGTGCAGTGCTGGGCTTCTACTGACTGAGCCATTTACAGCTCTGGAGGACTGAGTTTAACTTGTAGATTTTTGTCAGGTAGATACGCAAATAATTTCTGTCCAGTGGAACATTAACCAGTTTTAATCCTAACCCAGTAATCTTATCCTAACATTTTCTTGTTAAATTGCCTTTATACAACTTTTCAAATGCTCTTTGGACTAGTTTTGGCATCTTACTGTTTTTCTCATTAAATAATGAGTTAAATAAAATCTTTTAACATGTGTTCATTCTGTATTTGCTTGAGAGCCATGATTTGCCTTTTTGAAATTATATTTTAACAATACTACATACTGAAAGTTGTATATGCTTACATTTCAGTACTACTTTAAGATCCTGAAATGTGTGATGATTATGATGTTTCGGCAGAATATCTTTTGCTTTTCATGCAATTGTCTATATAATCTAATAGCATAATATTATGGAATGTATTCTTGTTTAATGGATACTTATTAATTGAAAAACTGTTAACCTGATTCTATGCTTAATCAGAATTTTTTATGCCCTACCTATTTGTGAATTTAGTATAATTAGAAAATGCAGTTGGAATAAATTTCAAATGCTAAAATTATTAGGCAACATTGACAACATTGTCGGATCTGATTTTTCTACTAGGGCTTGGCTTTACTCAGGAGTTAGCAAACTATGGTGTATGGGTCAAATCTGGCCTGTCACTTATTTAGTTAATAAAGTTTTATTGGCTCACAGCCACGTTCATTCTTCTATATATTGTGTGTGGCTGCTTTTGTGTTGCAGCTGCAGAGGCTGGTAGTCGCAACAGAGACTCTGTGGCCTGTGAAGCCTAAAATATTTACTATCTGGCTTCTAACAGAAGAAGTTTGCCAATCTTTGGTTCTACCTGTTCTACGGTATGGCCTTTCGTATACTTGGGTGATGTTGTATTTTACTAACGTAGAGGACGTTGAACAGCAAATCCCTATAATGGCAATAGCTGTTTTTCTGTTTTGCAATGGAAATGCTTTAAAAAAATCTAATCCACCTCTAATATTTTATTGATCAACATACATATTTATTATATTTATTAAATAAATATACTTTGAACTTCTGATTCATGAGCTAGTCTTATGTAATCAAGCTTTCTAAAATATTTGCCTTATACTGTTGACAATTGGTTCTGAGTCATAAAATATTTTAATAGTTCAGTCTGGCAAATAATTGCTTGCCTTAGGCATATAATGGTCTTCACTGAGTGAGGAGTAAAGAATATTTCTGTCATTTTACCCTAGGCCTACTTCCTGATGAAGTGATATAAAATAATAAAGTTTTGGTGATATTTGTAAAGTTGCATTTTGGCAAGTGTGTTTTCAAACAGAGACCAGTTTCATGTTAGTTCAAGAATAGAGGAGAAATACGTTTTCATATGTCGCATATAGACATCTTTTATTCCATGAATTGGTGATTTTCAGGAAGGAGAACTTCAGGCATTCTATAATTAAGAGAAGGCAATTTCTAAAAATGCCATGTCTTTGAAATCCAGATAATCCTGATGGTAACTTGATTAATTTCCAAACTCACTAAGCCAACTTCTGTCTACAATTCTTTCTTCCAATTTTTTTTTTTTTTTTTAATTTATAAGTGGATCTGTTGGCTCTTGTCCTTTAATCTATTGAAATGTTCCCATTCTCAGTTCTGGGCTATGTGCCTTTTCAACAGATGCTCACCAAGGATTTCCTGGGGGGCCACAGGGTTGAGTGGTGTTTATAGATAAAGTAAACAAGAGGATAACAGGGAAAGGACCTTGCTATACTTATCTTTCTGTCTGACTGGACCCCTGACCATGATAGACATCTAACATGAATTTATGAAGGATGACATAGGGCACCTGCAAGCTGCTCATGACTCTGGGATTATGTTTCCCAGCTGCTAGGCAGTCCCCACAGCTGCGGGCTTCCAGGGCTCTCCACCACAGAGCCCTCTCTCCATCCTCCAAGGTCACTGAGGAATCCATCACAATGGATTTCTGACTTGTGTTAGCTTCACTGTTTCTTTTTTTCATACCCACAGAGGCTGCTGGTGGGAAGCTAAGAGGTCATCCCAGGATACTAGCTCTAAATCCGTGATTTAGAGAGCTAGTTGGATTTATATAACATCCCAGCACATGCTTGCTGTGTGTGCTCCATAACTAATGATTTCTTGCTTATTCCTTCCAAGCCAGAGCCTTGAAGTGAGCTGGGAGTTTTCTTGGTAATTCAGTCACATAGGTGACTGGGATTTTGTGAGACTGAGCATGCCAGCTTTCAAGGCTGGTCAGCTTCAGACAAGTTCGGAGGTACAGGAGGACCCGCACATTGCTCTCCCTTGCCCACTGTATGCCATTTTAAACTGACATTTTTCGTCTTGACTTTTCTGTGCTCAAGGAGAAGGAATTGGGGAGTTCCAAAATTGGAAATGTAGGAAACACTTCATTGCCTTTAGGAATTCAGGAGAGGAGGCTCAGTCTGTGCGTGTCGGCGCTCTGCTGAACCCGGGATGTGGCTGAGTTCATCCTGTCCATGTTGTAGAATCAGATCCTATTTTTTTTTTTTTGCCTAATTGGGAAAGTGAGGCAATGCTTTTTTAAGTAATTGTTGAAAAAAATCATTAGGGTAATTAAGATAATCTTTGTTTAAAGAAGCAAATATAGGAGCTGTAATCAGAATCACGCTAGTGGATTAAGGAAGAAACCTGAGACAAATATCCTACTTTCTCTGATTCCCATTCCAGTAATCCTCTTATTTTTCATTGCCTAGTGATAGGGTTCACTTATTGTTGACTTGATGTGTCCTTTGTTTCTATCGATGGTTAAACTATGAAAGAGACAGGGCACTTTCATTCAGTTCATGGAGGACCCAACCTTCAACTCTGCTTCAGAACATTTCTCAGGAGCAAATATACCCAAAATTGGGGTTTCTTCTGTGTTGGTACAGGAACAGTTAATCATGCAGTCTTTAAATTTTTCAATTTTAAAATCCCTTCTGCTTCTCATTCATGGACATGTATGCTTATGGAGGTTAAAATAATGACCATAAAGGAATTTTAATGTTATGCTGTAAATGATACTTGAACTTGACAATAACAAAACCTAAATTACACAAGAAGCAAAAATGGAATGACAGGTAATTTTCTAAAGTCAATGATATAGACCAGCCCTAAATCGAAGGTTATTCAGATAAGGGAAACTTGGCAGGCTTGCAGACACTGTGTTTGAGTTTTGTTCCTGTCGGAGAACTCTCTGAGAGATGCCAGGTTTAATGGAATTTAGATAAAGACATTCTCATTTCAGCCAAAAGTTGAACATTCTTCTGTGTCTGATTTATCCCTGTAATATTGCCAAGGCTGATAGGATTTTAGAAGCTCTTCAACCTTTCTAACAGTCTCAGTTCCTGAGTAAGCTGTCATGGCATCTCAACCTGGGGGTTAGAAGAAAATAAGGAGACTCATAGTTGCTCCAGGCAGGTGAACTTGAGAGATGCCAAATAATGGAAATTTCCAGTGTAATACAAGAGCAAAAGTGAATCAGCTGACACAGGTGAATTTAGGTAGCTTTAATGGATTGCTATTTAAGGAGTCCAGAGAAAGCCCCTCTTCCAGCTCTAGAATCTTTCTCTCACTGCCCCTGGATCAATTGGAGATTTGTAAAATAAAGCATAAGTCAAAAAACAGCTAATAATATTTCATGTGAGTCAGCTGACTAGCTTTCTCTTGCAGTGTTGCAGCCTACTAAGGGCAGGCCCCTATGGGAACCATGCAGAGACTGAAGTGGGACAGTTCATGGCAGGAAGTTTGGGCAGGTTACTGCAGAGTGGGGTGGGCTCTTTGGAGAAAAGAAAAATGGAAAAGGCATCAGGGGAAAAGTTCAAAGCACACTGTCTGGACTCTTGGTACTCAAAGTGTGGTGTGTGTGGGCCAGCAGTAATAGAAGCACCCGGGTACATGTGAGAAATGTGAGACCCGGATCTGCTGAGTCAGAATGGCCATTTACCCAGATCTCTGAGTAAGTCAGATGTACACCAGAGTTTAAGAAGCACACTGGTCTTGTGTGCTGCTTTTTTTTTTTAAACTGTATTTTATTTTATTTTTTAATTAATTTATTTTTATTTACATATAATGCATTATTTATTTCAGGGGTACAAGTCTGTGATTCATCAGTCTTACGCAATGTCAAGGGTCTTTTTTTTTTTTAAAGATTTTATTTATTTATTCGACAGTGTTAGAGACAGCCAGCGAGAGAGGGAACACAAGCAGGGGGAGTGGGAGAGTAACGCCGGGATCACGCCCTGAGCCGAAGGCAGACGCTTAACTGCTGTGCCACCCAGGCGCCCCAAGGGTCTTTTCAAGCAAAATGGGCTTCTGTGTTCTCCCAAGGTCACTGATAGGCATTCAGGATGCCTTCTCAAGCACATGGATCCACTGGCCAGATGAAGAATTGGATTCACTTTTCAGCAATGTCATTTCTCTTAGCAGCTATTTTAGCAGAGAGAAAAAAAATTAAAACTTGTCTATTGCTATGGATGTAGGTGTCTTTGAACTGCCAGAAAGAAGAGTCAAAACCTGTTAGGGACCGAATCATGTCCTAAGAGAGAGTTAAATAATGGTTATGAAAAGGTAGGAATTTGCAAAACTAGAAAATTTAGAGGTGAAATGTGATAGAGCTCAAGTCTTTATCATCATAAAACCTTAGGAAGATTATTGACTATACTGGACAGTTTTAATAATTTTTAGGTTTTATTGGAGCTTGGGAAAATTTTATGTCAGGAATAACTTCTAAAATGTGAAGGAAAAGCTAGTTTTTATAAGACCATTTTCCGTATCAAGACACAACGTTAGAGCCAGCTTAAGAGTATTATGAAAAGCATACTTTGTAAACAGTTTCTTCGTGGCAGATTCTGATGGGAGAAGTGAAACCATTCTTGATAAGGTTGGCAGCAGAGCCAGATAAGAAGCTAGAGCAGATGTTTAGTGGGGAGTAGCTGGAGAAGGAGGAGCTTACCAGTAAACATTAGGGAAATGCCACCATCAGTCCGATTCATGTCAGAGTTTATGGAGCCAGTGTTTTCTATCAGGGACCCTGGTAGGTATGTTAGTGATAATTACCTAACCTTTTCCTGCCCTCCAGCTGTTCAAGTGAAGACAATTAACCATAGTACAAGCCAGCTTATGGTATGTGCCATAATGAAGGAGCATGAGAATTTTGTTCTTTATCAGAAGAAACAAAAGAGTGAAAGCAGAATAGAAGTAATTAAAGTGAGGGTTGGGTGAGTTGGCCTCATGGTACTTGGGATATGTAATTTAGATTTAGCTTAGTATTTGGCCCTTTTTGAAGCCCTACAAGAACTTCCTAGTTTGCTACCCAATATCTATAAACAAATTGGCTTCTTGCAAAAAACACCAGCTGCTGTCCTATTAAAATTCCTCTTTTGCTTTGATTCCTTGTTGTGTCTTGGTCGCCAAGACTTGGTGGTGGTTTAATAATATGATTCTTAAATGTTTGAGTGCTTTGCATAATGTTTAATTTTAACATGATCTATGAAAATAAAAGTGAGCATCTCTCCCCCTATATTGTACTTAGTCGATTAATTGATTTGGGGCTTACTAATCTAAGTTGGCAATAGAAATAGTTGTTTGAGAGCAGCGCTGGCCTCTGGAAACTTTTAGAAATCAACGAAGCTTTATAGCTTCATCCCTATTACTCGGGGTTTACGCAGAGCCTCTCGGTCCTCAAAGCCTCCTAAGCTCAGGTACCCCGTTTTCCTGAAGAAAATCCCTGATCCTTGCTTCATGTACGTCTAGACTTTCTTACGCTAGAACCCACTTCCGCTTTCTTAACCAGGCTCTTTTCCTCATCTCCATCATCAAAGCCTAGCTGTTCTGTGTTTCATTTCTGTTAGTTTCAGATTATTTTTTTCCTGGTTTATAAGCTAAGATAGTATGATAACTGCTATTATTAATGTTTTTCCTTTCAGATACCATTATTACATTTAACTATTACTTATATCTTTTTAAAAAAGGATTTTATTTATTTGTGTGAGAGAGACAAAGAGAGAGAAAGGGAGAGAGAGAGCATGTGCATGAGAGTGGGGGAGGGGCAGAGGGAGAGGGAGCAGCAGACTCCCCACTGAGCAGGGAGCCGGATGTGGGGCTCCATTCCAGGACCCTGAGACCATGACTCAAGTGGAAGACAGATGCTTAACGGACTGAGCCACCCAGGTGCCCCTCATTTATATCTTTTATATCATTTATAGTCTAAAGGAGGAAATACAATGGGAATTTCAGGCATAGTTTGAGAAAAACTTTCAGCAAGTTACTTCATGTCCGGATTTCTACACCAGAAGAAGCAAAATGGTGGCTGGACATGGGTCACAGACATTTTTGGTTTCTTTGGTTTAACCTTCAAAGTTTCGGAGTTTTTATTAATCTTTGGTAGCTGATATATATAAATTTGAATTCCTAGCTTTTCTTGGTGAACCCAATGTTTGGTTTTGCCTGGTCCATGTTCCCTCCTGGGGAAAGTTGGCTGGTGCTGAGAGGCCGCTGTCTCCTTTGAGTGGGTCCTGTCTTCTTACTGAGAAATGCAGTTCTACTTTTCTCATATTCTTGATCTTCTTGACCCTGGCTGGCATTTGCATTTGGAAACCCTGGTCTAGTTGGTCTGTGTATGCACCTGTCCTTAGATTTAGGGAGCAAGTAAAACTAACTAATAAATTAAATATGCTGCTTTGACGTCAAACTAAAGTTTTAAATATCGATCAACTCTTAAATAATCATGAAAGATTCTTTTAGACTTAATAAGTTGGCTAAATCTTTTAAAATCACAGGTAAGTTCTTGTGCTGCTATGGTCAAAATTAACCATTACTTAGAAAATAAGCAATTCTGTCTGTTGAGAGGATTATCATACTTGCAGCTATATTTTAGAGACCTGTTGGAAACTGAGCCGGTAGTAATAAAAGGAAAAGGAGATGCTGAGTAAATTATCCTAACAAAGCTTCTACTGACACTCCACTTTGATAAAAACTTTGGAAAATCTAAGTGTTGAAAGTCTGTCAAAATGAAAGGTGGATATTTAATTTCTCTTAAGAACTGAGGCAGAAAGTTAAGTATAACTAAAAAATGATAGGCTTTTAATAAGAAAGGCGGTAAGATTACCAAGCAAGATATTCTAACACATTACAAAGTTAGTTTGTGCTAATGTATGCTTTCCATTAAAAAAATGATTTTCTTCATTAGCCTTTATGATTGAAGTTATTACAAAACAGATGAACTTATAACAAATTTTTTTTAGGTTCTTTTCTTCATTACAGAATTTCTTTGGAAGCAAGTAAAGCAGATAATAAAGGATAATCTTAATTTAAGATCGATTGAAGTAGAACCAAGGGATTTCTATCTTAATAAGTAGTGCTGGAGAACTTTTGAGGGCATATGGTTGGGCGGAAGAGAAAAGTACACGTGAAGGTGCTCAGAAAGTGTGGTGTTTGTAAATCCTTCTTAATCTCAGAAACAAAATATTGGGTTTTCTTATCTCAAAAGTTGTCTTTGTATGCTGGAAGTAACTTTTGCCACCAGGTTTTCAATGTTTCTTCAATCGAGGAATGAAGAGGCATCTATCTTTGATGGGTGTGTGTGTGTGTGTGTGTGTGTTATGGGGGTGGTTTAATGAAAATTTTTGTCTATTTTCTATAATTGTTTTACTATACAGTTTTTTTTTGAAAGTAGGTATTGTCTTTTATTTAAAAAATTTTTTTGATATAATGGTCAATGATTCATTAGTTGCATATAACACCCAGGGCTCATCATATCGTGTGCCCTCCTTAATGCCCATCACCCAGTTACCCCATCCCCCCACCCACCTCCCTTCTGCAACCCTCAAAACCATGAGACTCTTGACTCCAGGTATTGTCTTTTACTACAAACTTCCAAAGTTCCAATTCTGATTTTGAAAGCACGTTAACATTGTAGAAAACTGACTTTTTTTTTTTTTTTTTAAAGCAGAGTGACTTGCTCCAGGCCAGAAACTCAATGACTCATTCAAAACATACTCTATTGCTCTTTTGTTTTTTTAGCTAGAAGCTATTATCTAAATGTCTAAGCCTCCTCCCCAAAGTGTCATTTTGATAGGCAATGGATTTGAATATTGAGTGTTGAAGCCAGGAGCCTAGATAAATTATTGTCCTTTTCTTTCTGCAGTTGTTTACTAGTTTAATTTATACCACATTAGAAAGAGAGCTATAGAAATTTAACTCCTGGTAGGCAGTTTCTGGTTTTTCAACCAGTTAGCAGTTTCAGTAGCTGAATTAGCTAAAGAAATAGAAATGCAGGCATCCTGACTTGAGACTTGAGGCTTGCTCATTCACTCCATGTCTTTGCAACTCCTCCCAAGGCATTCCTAGACATGCAAGGGGCTGGCCTTCCTGAGCTTAGGGTTTGGTACTTACAAGAAACCTGAGAGATCATTTCTTTTCTAGTGTTAAAAGGAGAGACGGGAGGTCCAAAATAGAGTCACTTGTGCGAAAACCCCGTGTCAATAAACCAAGGCTTAATACCTAATGTAATTGCAGTTTCAAATCCCATGGACTATATAACTTTAAATCAATCAACATGGAATTACCTGGTCAGTACTAGTGAGATAATCTATTCCATAGACCCGTTCCATGCCCCTTAGAAAGGGGACTTTGTCTGAAACAATCTGTTCTTTGCCAATAATTTCCTTTTTCTGCATCCTTTCCACCTTTAAAAAACTTTCCTTTTCCACAGCTTTCCTTTATATTGCCTGATTCATGAATTGTTGAATAAAGTCAATTTCTCTAAATCTCTAAATTTACCAAATTGAATTTTTGTTATTTTAACATTAGAATTTCTCCTTGACTGTCCCTTGGGTCATTCATTCTCTCCCATCTCTTTCCTATAACATACGTTTATTTTATGTGTTAAAGTTAAATACGGAATGAAGACTAGACTTAAGAATTCCCTCAAGTAGACAAAATCATTTAAGCCAAATAAGCAAAACTAGCTTATTTCATGAACATAAGATAAACTTAACTTGTAAATGCCTCTGACGATCATAAAAGGAACTTAAGCCATCTTTCTAAAAATAGTGTGAGGTGATCACCTTTAATCTCCTGCCTTCTAAAAACTCTAGTTGTAATAACCGATCATTGTAAAGGGTTAATAGCGTCCTCATTTTCACTGTATAAGGCATCATGTAACTTCATGTATTTGAGTCTCATATCAGTCTTTGAATTTGAAAACTCACAGCTCAGGAACTATTCTTATATGGGCAATAAACTCTTACTAAAAACTATTTATTGACTTGGTGGCTTTAATTTTGCTATTTCTGGATTTTTTTACATGTGAAAAATTTTTGGACCAATATTTTCCACTTTTGTCATAAAAAAATACCTGTTTGGATTGGTCAGACACATCATTTGAAACATGTTTGAATTGTGAAAATTGACTTTAATATCACTAAAAACTCTAGGGAGCTCAGAGGTACGTGGGCAGCAGCTTACTAAAATATGTATATAACTTCAAGTTACTTCTCTATTAAAGAAACACATAGTCACAGTAGAAATGAGAAAAATTTTAAAAACATAAAACAATAGAAATCATCCATAACTTTACACAGAGATGAATCTGATATATTTCCTTCAAATATATTTTGCGTTATTCTACTTTTGCATTTTTACAAAATTTGAAATCGTGCTATGTATTTTTGTATTCTGATTTTTAAAAATTAACATTTTATCATGAAAATTTCCCTATATACTTTCACATTCTTCAAAAACATTTTGAATAGCTAAATATTATTCTATTTATAGAAGAAACATAGTTTAATTAGGTACTTATTTTTACTCATTTAGATAATTTCCAATAGCTTCCTATTATAAATGATTCTGTGACATCTTTTTACTTAATGTTTTCTGTGCTCCTTTAATTGTTTCCTTTGAATAAATTCCTAGTAGTAGAGTCATTGAAACTGTTTCACTAAAACAGCGATGGCCTCCAGGTTACAAAATCCTAAGGACACTTTTTATTCTTGTATTTTTCTGACTTCTCAGAAGTGTTACACCCACAATGCTTTTTTTTCTCCCTAATTCAGCAGTTTCACCAGTAACATTCTTTTCTCCCTCTATTTTTTTTCTTAGCCTATCTTATCTACTCCCTTGGCTTTAAATATAAACTGTATGTGGACAATTCACTAATTCTATTTCTCATACAGGTCTTTTTCCTGACCTGTTTTTCTCACATCTTCACTTTCGGTGTCTCAGAGGCATGGTGCACCTAACGTATTCAGACCCGATCTCTTCCTCCCTTTCCCAGCCTATTCCATCTATGAGGTTTGCCCCCAATTAATGAATGAGCCACTGCCTACCCAGGAGCCTTGCCGGTCACTTGCTCATGCTAGAGACTTGTTCTTGAAAGCAAATACCTTACATCAAGGTCTACGAATTCTATATCCAAAATAGACCTCAGGCCCATTTCCTTCCTTCAGTCGTCATCTCTTACCAGTGATACGTTACTACAACTATTTGTCAGACAACTTAATGCTTATTTCCCCCACCAGATCATGAGCTTTTCAATGGGTTTTTGCATGACTTGTCTCCCCAGTCTGTAGCAGAGTATCTGACCTATATTAGCCCTCAGCAAATCTATCTTAAACCTTTTGCAGATGCTTTAACAACTTAAATCCCCATCAGCCATTTATGGTTGTGCTGGGCTTCCTGAAACCTTTACGAAGTTGATAGGAGAAAAATGATTATGCTTTATTTTAATTTATCATTTTCATTATGGTGAAAATGGACATTTTAAAGATACGTTTTACTGACTGTATTCTTTTGTGAACTGTTATCAAATTTTTGATTGTAATGTCTACTTTATATTAATTGATTTTGAGTTATTTGTATGTTAAGAATACTAATCCTAAAAAAAAACCCGAATGCTAATCCTTTATTAATATGTTATAGTTGTTTCCCCAGTTTGTCATCTGTCTTTTAATTGTTGATTTGATTTTGTTGTTTTGATATACATAAAGTTTTAATTTCATTTAATTCTATCATTGATTTCTTTTATGATTTTTACCTTTGCTCTTGTGCTCAGAAAGTTTTCATTTTCATGTAAAAGATTAGTCATCTATTTTTTCTGATTGGTCTAATGAAAAAAAAAATCATTCTTTTTACCATGTAGATTTTGTTTTAGTGAATGGTATGAAGTAGAGTTCTAATTTTATTATTTTTTTCATGTATGCATGTAAGAAGAAAGAAATATTTTATCTACTGAAATATTAAATACTAAGAATTTTTTCTTTGATGAGTTAAAGAATATCTTTAATTTGCTCTAAAGTATTACTCTTTCTTTTATCACCCAATGTTCATAGCTGACTTTGACTGATTAGGGGTGGTGTGTGTGTGTGTGTGTGTGTGTGTGTGAGAGAGAGAGAGAGAGAGAGAGAGCATTCCAATCCTTTCTGTCCTAAGACCCTTACCATCTATTTGACATTGCTAATGGAGTATGGATTCACATTGCCACCTTTCCCATTTGCTGTATATTAATAATTTACTGTAGCTGGAAGTAATAATCATCTTTATTTTGAGTAATGCTTCATAATGTTCAAAGCACTTTGATGCCATTTTCTTATTAAAATCTCGAATAATTCCTTGAAGTTGATAGAGCAGGTATTATTAAACCCATTTTGTAGATGAAGAGATAAGAAAGTTCAGTTTGTTTGCTTTAATTAGCACAACTAGTAGAGGGTGTGTCTGACATTAGTATTTGGCTTTCTTTAATTCTCTGTCCAGTATTATATTACTTGTGATTAACATAGAAACTTATAATAATGACCTGCTTTATTTGGGGGGTTATTGTTGCTATATATTGTGAAATGAGATTGCTTACATTTCAAGTCCTGTTGGTTTTGTGTAATTGAAACATTTACTTTTGAAAAGTGATGCTAATTTGAGAGTGAGAACAATAGTTAAATCTGTAGCAATGTGAAAAAGATTACTCTGGTTCCTCCAGAACAGACTCAGTATTTTCCAAATGTATCTCCCTCCTTAGCACTATTACGTACTCAAATGGCTCTCACAAGCACCAAGAGCTACCTGGACCCACTGATCCTGGCTCAAAGTCTAGCAAGAGGTTAAAGTTGGAGATTTTGGCCCAGAGATCTGTACCTCAGACAGAATATAGTCTTTTACACAATTAAATTAGTCTTCTCAAAGAGAGGGAAATGATTTCATATTTCTAATAATGCTATTATTTCTCACACTTTAATGGCTTTTTTGCTCCAAAGTTCTTGAATGGTAACCTTCATTTTTCTGTATCTAGTGGATCTTTTAAACTGGAGTTCTATTTGAATGGTTGTTCAGGGTGTTGGCAAGAGTTCTAAAGCATTTATATTTTATTCTTGACTGGGTTCTGGTTAAGAAATCTAATGGCACAAATGTTGAAAGACTAGCTTGCTGTGGACATAATGAAGCAAGCAAAATGAAATCTCCCAAGGATAAAAGCGTAATGTCCTTTACTTTTTATCTTTTAGGTACAGGCTTGTGCCACATCTTACTTTCTTGCTGTGGGTAAAAAAGGAGCCAGGGTGAAGGGACGGATTCTTATGAAAAAGATCAAAAAGAAAAAAAGGTGGGGGTGTGGTGGAAAGGGAACTGAAATACACCTGGGGTGCAGATATCACTGTCCCTAAACTTCCTCTTTTGAGTTGAAGTATGCAATTGAATTGAGTTGAATTTTAATATCCCTTCAGCATTAATGAGCATTGGGAGTGTATTTATTCTTTGTTTAAAAGGGTAGTTTCTCATAGTTCATAGCACAATTTGTAGGGGTAAGTTCTCAAACCTGGTTTTAATAACAAGACTTATGAAAACATTCACATTGAACTGCAGAGGGATGATTCAGATAATCTAGGAGATTCAACACTATATATGGATCTTTCTAGATTTTTAAAAAATTATAGCAATTCTTATTTTTATTTTCATTCCCATGGCAACACACTAAAAGAGTCTAGCCAAGGTCTCTGAAACTAGAAAATAATCTTTTCTTATCTGCCTCCAAGGGTTTAGTTCTTTCTATAGGTAACTTCAAAAAATAGAAATCTTGCTCATTACCAAAATGTTTATTGCATAAATTTTGGATAATTTAGAAAAATATAATGAAGTTGGTAAACACAGAAAATAACTCAAAATTCTACCACTCAGAAATCAACATTCTTCTTTGTTGTTATTTTCTTTTGGTCTTCTCTCTTTGTACAAAAATGCATTTAAAATATTTGGGGCAACCTTAAATCTTTAACTTTGTTATCTTTCTTTTAGTATTGTACACTGTTTCTTTTTATATAAGAACAAATATTCCTCTACAATATAAAAAATGTACTGAACCAAGGCCAAGTCATTAATACATAATACAAAACCACAGAAGCTTGGAAAACAACCGTAACCAAGAAATTCTTTGTAGTATTCTTTCAGTCGTTCTATGGATCTTTGTATGTAGAGGTGCTTAAAACATACATTGTTGAATGAATGTTGAATTTCAACGAAAATAAGCTAAAGGAATAAGGAGCATTATTTCCACCTCTTTTTCCCCATTTATTATTTTGGGTTCTCAGGGAAGCAGATACCAAGATGAGCTTAGATTGCAAGAAATTAATTGGAGAAAACACCTGTGTTTTAGTCCATTTGGGGTGCTATGACAGAGTACCGTAGACGGACAAGGTGGCTTATAAACAACAGAAATGTAATTCTTAAAGTTCTGGGGCTGGGAAGTCTTAGATCAAGGTGCCACAGATTTTATGTCTGGTGAGAACAAGCTTTTTGGTTTGTAGATAACTATCTTCTTGCTGTGTCCTCACAGGGCTGAGGGGCAAGGGAGATCTCTGGGGCCTCTCTTAACAAGAGCACTAATCCTATTTATGAAGTTTCCGTCCTCATGACCCAATCACCTTCCAAAGAATCTACCTCCTAATATATCATACTGGGGGATAAGATTTCAACATATAAATTTTGGGGGGACACAAACATTCAATTGATAGGATTCCACCACTGCCCTCCCCAGAGTTCATATCCATCTTGTATGCAAAATACATTCATTCCATCTCACCAGCCCCAAAAGTCTTAACTCAGTCCAGCATCAACTCAAAACTATAAAGTTCAAAGTCTCATCTAAATACCATCTAAATCAGATATGGGTGAGACTCAAAGTACAGCTCATCCTGAGGCAAACTCTTCTCCAGCTGTGAACCTGTAAAACCAAACAAATTACGTGCTTCCGAGATACAATGGAAGAATAGGCACAGCATAGACATTTCCATTCCAAAAGGGAGAAATAGGAAAGAAGAAACGAGTTAACAGATCCCAGGTAAATCCAAATTACATGCAAACTTGAAATCTGAAGGCTTATAAATAATCCTCTTTGACTGAAGGATTTCTCTACCCTTGAGGTGCATCGAGAAGGCAATGTCACTTCCATGGCTCAGTGGGATGGTCCTGCAACAGCTCTCTGCCTGGGCCTCAGGGCTCTCCTGGGTTGGGGTCCTGAGCCAGAAGTTCTTCTGGAAAGCCTTGTCCTTTGACATCCGGGTGTCAGCCATGAACTCCAAGCTGACAAGGAGGCTGCCAAAGTGTGCTGCCTGCACCCTCTATGGGGGCGGCCGCTGTAGCCTGTGATGCACCAGGGCATCCAGGGCTGTGTCTGGGGTGGCTAGCAGTGCCATTGGACTGCAGGGACTGGGAGCTGTGATGTGAGGCAGCATTGGGCAGCTCATGTGCATTGAGGTCCCATAGGCACCGGTCTTTTGACTTTGAAATTACTTAACACCCCCACCCCGTCCCTTCACCTCTCACCCCTACCCTTGCTTCTGGGCCTGTGGTGGCAACTCTGATGCTCTCTGAATAGTCTTTGGGATCATTCTTCCACTTGGAGAATAGCACTTGGCTTCTGTTGAGATAACTGACCAGGGCCGTGGTTCATACTTAGACTAATCTCTTTATTAAGTGGTCACTTGGCCATACCCTTACTGTTCTCTTTCTATCATGCTATCTCTCCCTCTTTCTTTTTTTTTTCAATAGCCATAGGCTCAGAATTTTCCAAATCTCTAAGTTTTAGTTTCTTTTTGCTTATCAATTCCATTTTTAAGTCATTTCTTCTTTCTCACATTTTACTATAAGCAGTCAGGGGAAGCCAAGCTGTACCTTCAATGCTTTGCTTAGAAATTGCTTCAGCTAAATATCCAATTTCATTGTTCACAAATTCTACCTTCCCAAAACACTAGAACATGAACACAATTCAGCCAAGGTCTTCACCACTTTATGACAAGGATTACCTTTTACCCATGGTCCAATAACTTATTCCTCATTTCCATCTGAGACCTCATAGAATGGCCTTTACTGTCCACATTTCTGCCAAGATACTGCTCATGATTAGTTAAGTACTCCTTAGGAAGATGGAGACTTTCTGTGCAGCTCTCCTGTTCTCTTTGGGAGAACAGTCACCCTTAATAGGCTATTTATGGCAATGAAGGCTTTTTCCATTATGCACCTGAAAGCTCTCCCAGAATCTACCTGTTACCCAGTTCCAAGGCCATTTCCACATTTTTGGGTATTTGTTACAGCAGCATCTCCACTTCCAGTACTGATTTCTTTCTTAGTGTGAAATACCACAGATGGGGTGGCTTATGAACAACAGAGATTTATTTCGTATAGTTCTGGAGGCTGGAAGTCCAAGGGTTTCCAGCAAGTTGGATTCTGGTAAGAGGCCTCTTCTGGGTTGCAGATGGCCATCTTTTCATCGTATTATCACATAGAAGAAGGGGTGAGGGCGGTCTCTGGGCGGTTTTCATACGTGAGGGCTCCACCTCCTCTAATGACCCTCTGAAGGCCCTATCTCCTAACACCATCGCATTGGGGGTTCAGATTTCAACATGTAAATTTGGGGGTGGGGGACACATTCAGTCATTAGCAACCTGTGAGAGGAAACTGGGAGGGAGCTGGAAGAGGCTGAAAGAGCTGTCAGACCAGTGCAGGTCTGACCTCTGTGAAGGAGAGATGGAAGGAAAAAGGATTGGACAGGCTGAACCTCAACTCACCCCGTAGTTCTAAGAAAGCTGCAGCAAGAAGTTCTTGAGTCAAATTTGCCTATCAGAGGATAGGCACATTTTGCAGGAAGGGACCTGCCTTAGGATTCCTACCACATCAGTAATGGACTGAGCCTGGGCAAAGCACGGCTTTGGTGCTAACACAGTGGGGGATTCAGAGCCTCTGGAGTCCTCAGTCACTACTCTCCCTACAGCCGGAGATCTCACTGCTGCATTTTCATGGACACTACACCCCAAATTTGGTCTTTACTGGTTTTACTATAAAGATTAAAACTGATATCAGCATCGGTCTAGTCTTTCAACCTAGAAATCTTAGCATCATAAGTGACTTTTCAAGTCTATTAGACTTTTGCATAACTAACTTTCACATACTTTCCCCCTTGTTCATCTCAACTACTATCACAGTGTGTCAGGTCATTGACAGTTGTCATGTAGGTTATTGTAGCCACCCTCCACTGGTCTCTCTGAACCTCCAGTCACTGCCCCAACAATTCACTTCATTTACCAGAAAAATTATTCCTAAAACATGACTCACTCTCTTGCTTATAAACATTTCATCTCAGTTACCTTCAAGACAAATTTGGAATTCATTTATCAAATATACAAACCTTCCCAGTCTCAGCTCTTACCACTTCAAATTTTACATGCTCATCTAGAACCATATTGGATTTCTCATGAATCGCTCAGTACAATATACTCTTTAATACCTCCATGCCTTGGACAATGCTCTTCTCTATCCTGTAATTCCCTTCCTAGGTTTTCCTCTGAAGAACTTAAACTAATACCCTGCTCTCCCCTCTACCCAGCGCCCATCCCAAGGATTAAGAAACATTGACTTTGTCTTACTTTCTTCAGAAATTTTTATAGCTTTATTGAGATATAATTCACAAAACACAAAATCCACCCATTAAACTATTCAATGTTTTTTAAAATTTATATTCTTAATCAATTTTAGAATATTTTTATCACTACAAAAGAAATCCTATGTCCATTAGAAGTTCTTCATTCCTCCCTTCCTTTAGCTCCTGGCTACCTTCACTTTGCATAATGTTTTCAAGGTTCATCCATATTCTTTCAATAGTTCATTTTATTGCCGAATAATATTCCAATGCATGGACATATCATATTTTATTTATGCATTCATCAATTGATGAGTATTTGGGTGTTTTTCATTTTTTAGCTTTTATTAACATTTGTGTACAAGTTTTTGAGTGGGCATATGTTTTCATTTCTCTGGTATATACCTACAAGCGAAATTGCTGGGTCATATGGTAACTCCATGTTTAATTTTTTGAAGAACTGCGAAAGTGTTTCAAAAGCATTTATAATTTTAAATTCTCACCAGTAGCGTATGAGGATTTCAATTTCTCCACATCCTCATCAACACTTGTTATTATCTGTCTTTTTTATTCTAGCCATCATAGTGGATGTGAAATGGTATCTTGTGGCTCTCAGTTCCATTTCCTTAATGGCTTAACATGACTGTTAAAAATAAAACAATAATATTGCATTGCATATTTGAAAGTTGCTAAGAGAGTAAATTTTAAAAGTTATTATCACACACAAGATAAAACAAACAAACAAAAAAAACCCCAGGTATCTCTTCTCTTAGGTCTTCTTTGATTGCCTGGATCATCCCCTTTTCTTGTATTCTCATGGTTCTCCATACATGTCACTATTACCCCAAGTATTATATTGGACAGTCACCATTTGTTGGTGTGTAATTCCTTCCTAAACTTTGAGGTCCAAGGACAGAGATTGGTTGTTTATTCATTCTTCATTTCTACCTAGATCTCATTTCTTCACTGTTACTACAAATAGACTGATATCAAACCATTAGAGTACATCCCTTATATTACCCATTATCTGTATGGCATAGGCTTTCCCTTTTCAGTTCTGTGAGGAAGTTTCCTGGTCATGGTGTCTGACGGGATATGTCAGAAAAACATTCTCACAAAATTAAGATTTTCCATGTGTTTCTGTCTGAGTCTTCTCAGAACTAATCCCCTCATATGACCCCATTTGCATTGGGGAGATTGAGGCAGTTTATTAGAACTACCTCTTTATTCTTTTACCACATTATGTTATTTTATTATTTCTCTGATAAAGTTATTCTCTTATTCTATTTATGTTATTTAGCACTTCTAGAAAACAAAACTGTCCCCTTAGATGTGCATATATTGATGAGATGATTTTTTGGCTATTCTACTGCCTTTCAAGATCCTATATCTTTCTAACTTTTAAAGGTCAAAATTTATTACTTTGGTCCTTGACATAGGCGCTTCAATGAATATATAACAAAATTATATGCACAAACATACATATTTAAGGTAAAGATGCAAATACTTGTGAGTGAGTGTGTGTGTGTAAGGGTGGAAACGTTATTTCAACAGTTGCATAAGTGTTCTTCTTTGGAAGGGAAATTTGTTTGGAGGGGAAAAAATTCTCTATAAGCTTTTTGGAGGTAGAAACTAAGGTCCTGAGGGCAAAGGTTGGAAGACCTCCTTTCCTTCTCTTCCTTCCTTCCTTTCTTCCTTTTTATCTTCCTCTCTCTTCTCTCCCTTTTTTCCTCCCTCCCTTTCTCAAAAATATTTCTTAACCTCTTGCTCAATGTTGGGCACTGTTCAAGGTAATGGGACTAATAATTAAATCTTAAATAGGTAAAGAGCTCAACATAAGAAACAAATAGGAACTGGAGAAAGCAGGGAAGAAGAAAAGAATGCAAGAGGAAGAGAAGGCAGAGAGAAGAAGAGAGGGGACATGACAGGCAGCTGGAACCAGCTGAGATGGATGACCAGTGAGAAATCCTGGTGTACTGCCAGGAGGCTGTTTATATTATTTGAAACACTGACTGCATTTTAGTCATGGTGATAAGCATTGGGGATATAAAGCCCATTGTCCCTGCCATGTTTGGAGAGGTGTTTTTTTTTTTTTTTTTAAGTCAAAGATTCAGGTATTATTTATATAAGATAAAATTCACTCATTTTAGGGTACTGTAAATGCAACAGTCATGTAATCAATTCTATCACCCCACCCCAACATTTCCTAGTATCCCCCTGTTGTCTACTTCTTCATCCCCAGTCCCTGAAAACCATCGATCTGTCCCTAGAGTTTGCCTTTTTCAAAATACCATGTAAATGGAATTAGAATGAGTAGAGTTTTTAGCCTGGCCTCTTTTGCCTAGCATAATGCATTTGAGATTTATCCGTGTTATTGTGTGTATGAACAGTTTGCTCCTTTTAATTGCGGAGTAGTGTTCCATGCTAGGGATATACTATAGTTTGTTTATCCATTTATTAGTGAAGGATACTTGAGTTTTGGGTGATTAGGGATAGTTGTGAATAAGTTTTTGCTTGAAGATAAGCTTTCCTTTCTTTTGGATAAATATGTAAGAGTGGGTTTTGGGATTTCATTGTAAACATTTGTTTAACTTTATAAGAAGCTATGAAATGGTTTTCTAAAGTAGCTGTATCATTTTGTATTCCCAAAAATTGCTGCACATCATTGAAGGCTTTTTGAGACTAAGAATGTCTACCACCCTCTTTCTGGTTGTTTTCAGTGCTGCGATGTTACTTCACTTAGCTCCCCAATTCTCAGTAATTTATGATATGCCTGTTCAACCCTACATGGTGTGTGGGGGCAATGGGGGACATGAAAAATTGGGAAACATGGCTTGGACCTGCTTAAGGTCACCATGGTTGCCCGCACAGAGACTGCATGCCTTCGAGGGGGACTGGTATGCAGACACTCTAGATGTCACCAGCAAAGTGATAAACTATGGGTCAGATTGGAGAGTGATAGGGATAAGATCTTGATGAGGAAGACCAAGAGCCTAGTGGATGGCTCAGGAGCAGAAATGACAGCAACCCCTCTTTTCCCAGAGTCTAATATATTTAGGCAGTTCTTCTGGATCAAGTTTGGACAGACCTCATGGGAGGCAGAAGCTAAGTCAGAACTGGGAACAGAATGTGAGGAAGGAGTGAGAGGGTGACATTAATTACATATAATATAAAAGGTGCTGTGACAGTACCAATTTATGTAAGGCTTTATTCCTAAAATTATACCAACCCCCGTTGCTGCAGAGTGAATAAATGAATGCATAGGCTTTAGTTTTTAGCAGCATCTGATATAGCTTCAATCAAACGATTACATTAGTAACTTGAAAAGATCTTTAAGAATGTAAATATGATTTTGTAATTATAGTAATCCTCTCCATCTTCTCCATATTTTAACTGATGATATTTCCAGTATTATAACCTAGTGATTCTCAACATTTCACATAGCACAATGTCTTCAAGATTTACCCATGTCATATAATATATCAAAATTAACTTCCTTTTTAAGGCTGAATAATATTCCATTGCATGTATATACCAAAACCATTCATCTATTCATGGACATTTGGATTGTTTCCACCTTTTGGCTACTGTGAATATGCTGCTGTGAACATGGGTGTACAAAATTCATTTGAGTTCCTGCTTTCAACTTTTTTCTTTTAAGATTTTATTTATTTATTTGACAGAGAGAGAACACAAGCAGGGGGAGTGGCAGGCAGGGGGAGATGCAGATTCCCTGGTGAGCCGGAAGCCTGATGCGGGCTGGATCCCAGGACCTGGTATCATGACCTGAGGCAAAGGCAGCCACTTAACCAATTGAGCCACCCAGGTGCCCCCTGCTTTCAATTCTTTTGGTTACATACCTAGAAGTGAAATTGCTGGTTCATATGGTAATCCTTTAATTTTTTGAGGAACCACCATACTGATTTCCACAGTGACTATGCCATTTTACATTCCCACCAGCAGTGCACAAGTGTTCCAATTTTTTCACATCCTTGTAAGCACTTGTTATTTTCTGGTTTTTGGATAATAGCCACAATAATGAATGAAAACCATACTACTGTTATTTCGTTATGGTTTTGATTTGCATTTCCCTAATAAGCATCTTTGCTTGTACTTGTTGGACATTTGTGTATCTTCTTTGGAGCAATGTTTATTGTCTTTTTTTTTTTTTTTTTTTTTGGTAAGTGTAGTCACCATCTTTACCAACAATGTTATTACAGTATTATTGACTATATTCCCAATGCTGTACTTTTCATCTCCATGCTTTATTTTAAAACTAGAAGTTTGTACCTCTTAATCCCCTTTATCTATTTCACCTATCCCCCTACACACCTCTTCTCTGGCAACCACCAGTTTATTCTCTGTATTTAAGAATCTGTTTATTGTGTGTGTTTCTGTTTGTTTGGTTGGTTTGCTTTTTGGATTCCACATGTAGGTGAAATCATATGTTATTTGCCTTTTTCTCTCTGACTTATTTCACTTAGCATAATATCCAGTAGGTCCATCTGTACTGTTGCAAAGAGCAAGATCTCATTCTCTTTTATGGTTGAGTAATATTTCATTATATATAAATAAAACACATCTTCTTTATCCATTCATCTATCGATGAACACTGGGTTGCTTCCATATCTTGATTATTATAAGCAATGCTGCAATAAAATACAGGTGTGCATATATCTTTTCAAATTAGTGTTTTTGTTTTCTTTGGGTAAATGCCCAGTAGTGGAATTACTGGATCGTATGGTAGTTCTATTTTTTATTTTCTGAGGAATGCCCATACTGTTTTCCAGCTTGCATTCCCACCAACAGTGCACGAGAGTTCTTTTTTCTACATGTTCTCACCAACACTTACTATTTTAGAAAGCAGGTTGTTTGCTTTTTTGTTGTTGAATGAGAATCATTTTTTTAAAAGATTTTATTTCATTTATTCGACAGAGATAGAGACAGCCAGCGAGAGAGGGAACACAAGCAGGGGAGTGGGAGAGGAAGAAGCAGGCTTCCAGCAGAGGAGCCTGATGTGGGGCTCGATCCCATAACGCCGGGATCACGCCCTGAGCCGAAGGCAGATGCTTAACTGCTGTGCCACCCGGGTGCCCCGAATGAGAATCATTTTTAATGGTTCTTTAAAACAGACATTCTTAATTTTTATTTTGACAATCAAGGTGAGGTGCACTTCTGATAAAGTATAAAATTCCAGTGTTCCTAAATTATGGCACTTACCACAAGCTGGTTTGTACTGTGACTAAATATCTTCACTTGAACTACTGGAGGACAAGAAATGTCATGTTATTGGGGCACCTGGGTAGTGCAGTGGTTAAGCATCTGCCTTCGGCTCAGGGCGTGATCCCAGCGTTCTGGGATCGAGCCCCACACCAGGCTCCTCCGCTATGAGCCTGCTTCTTCCTCTCCCACTCCCCCTGCTTGTGTTCCCTCTCTCGCTGGCTGTCTCTCTCTGTCAAATAAATAAATAAAATCTTAAAAAAAAAAAAAGAAATGTCATGTTATTGATTCTCACATGATAAGTCTTCAGTTCTTAGGAAGGTAGATAGTGAATCAAGTCTAAGAGAGGGAGTTAGGGATGTATGGGTATTGCAGAAAAATTCTCAGGTTTCTCAGGGTTCTATTTCTGTATAACAAACTGCCCCACAACTGAGTAGTTTATTTATGTATTTTCTTAAAAGATTTTATTTATTTATTTTACAGAGCAAGAGAATGTAGGGAGGAGGGGCAGAAGGAGAAGAAAATCTTAGGTGGATTCCATGCTGAGTGCAGAGCCTGATACAGGGCTCATCCCAGACCCTGAGATCATGACCTGAGCCAAAACCAAGAGGTAGATGCCACCCAGGCACCCCACAACTGAGTAGTTTAAAAACAAAACAAAGCAAAAAACAATTATTTGGTCTCTTGTGATTGTGTGGGTTGGCATGGTGGTTCTACTAGTCTTCCCCAGGCCCGCTCAGGTTGTTGCATTCAACCGGCATCAGGGCCGGGTGGGAAGGTCCAAGATGGCCTCACCCACACTGACATGTCTGGGGCCTTGAAGAGGATGTCTAGAAGGCTGAGAAAATTCTCACAGCCATTCGTCAGTCAGTAGTCTAGCCCCTGCTCCTTTAGGAGGTGCACCACTTCCAAGAAGGTTAAAATAGAAATTGTAAGTTCTGTTAAGACTTACATCCAAAACTCAAAAAGCATGGAAGTCAAAGTAAGTCACAGGGCAGCCCAAGAGGAGGGGAAAGAGACACCACCTTTCGATGAGAGGAGGATACAGTCACATTTGTGAAAGGTCATGGGGGATGTGAGGGGATCACTGTTGTTGTTTTGGGGCATAATCTAGTATACCAAGTGATTCTGGGATCTCCCTAGGAACATGAATCTTCTAGTTTGAGAATCACCAGTGTGTAAACTCAGCTATTCCAATGACTATTCTATTGTATTTCTCTCTTTCATTCACTCTGTAAACGCTCTGATTCTGCATTTATTCCTGACAGTCAGGAGGAATCAGAATCAGAGAAGTAGGTATCTGTTGGGGGAATGTGTGAAATTATAGCAACAGATTTGTAAACTCTATATCAAGGCTATGGGAACAGAAGTGGTCCTGAAGAATGCCAGTTTTTGAGTTGACTATCTATAATATAAGTACATTTTTCACATAAGAAAAGAGGTAGATAGCTTCTGACCCCAAGTTGGAAGAGCATTAACTTTGAGTTGTTTTTTTACTCACCCACAAACTTTCACCGATAGGCTTTGTGGCCCACTAAACACATTTGTGAGACAGCTGTCTGGATCAGGTATAGATGAGCTAAAAATTGCACAAAACAAACTTACCCAGGTAGGTTTCATCCGCTACCTTCACTTAATGAGAAGCAGATCAGTGTGGAGAAGTAGAAGAACTCAAGATTTAGACTTGTCTTTACCGCCAAGTTTCGGTGTAACCTCGGCCGGACCAACTAAGGGATCCTACGTTTCAGTGTCCTCATCTGTAAAAGTGGCAATTGCACCCTCTGCTAGTGTGAGTACGGCAGCTAGCGTCCAGAGCACGTAAGCCAGATGGGAAGGTTCCACTGCCCTATTACCGCACACGGAGCGCTGATGCTGGCCGACTACAAGGACAGGCAGGTTCCTGGTGCTTTTTCTATTTGTATTTGGCTTCTGCTCACTCTGATTAAGTCATGGCTGCAGCTGCTGCTGTGGTTGCTCAAACAAGTCAGATTTGGTTGGGCTGGCAAATGCATAATTAAAACCAAAAGAAAATATGAGCCCTGAGGTGTCCTAGCTCCCTGCAGAGCAGGGAGTCTGCTTCTCCCTCCACTGCCTGCCCCCCCCCCCATTAAGCTCTCTCTCTCTCTCAAAAAAAAATAAATAAAATCTTTAAAATTATCAAGAGGAAAGAGAAAATTGTCATTAGGTTACGAAATTTTATCTTATTATTATCTTATTATTCATCACAAGCTCATTGGTAATAATCACAATGATAAATACGAGTTAGGGAAGTTCTGTAGCCTTCTTATGAGGCCTGTATGCCCCCTTCTTTGTGACATCCTATTTGATAGGTATCTGGAAGAGAAGTAATAAAGATACTTCTAAACTCATATTTTCTCATCTAAAAGAAAGCCTGGAGACCAAGTTACGGTTCTTATTTCCAGTTCAGATTGCATTCCTTTCTGTAAGAGTCTTTTTCAAGCACAGGGACAGCTTTTTAGCAAATGGATGAAATATATGTTTCTTAGTAAGAGCAAACATTACTTGGTGAGTTGGTCTCAATGTGGGTAATTCGCATCAGTATCATTCTGTAGGATAATAAGATAATGAGCAGTGAAAACCCATCACTAACTCACATGGTAACCTGTTAACCGGCTTTGGGAGAGCAGTGAGGCCTCTTATTCCAGGTAACTCTGAGCCATAACAGTGGGGCCGCATGTGCATTTGGAGTAGATCTTAGTGTTATTTTATGTATGTTTGAAACTGAAAATATTTTGTTCTAACCCTTTTCCCTTTTTGCAGTGAATATCTATTAAGTACCATGAAAATTTGTGTTTGAGCTGGCTAAGGACATGTTGAATGAGATGAGTACATGTGAAGCTTCCTGAGGCTGATTTCATTATCAAATTCAGAGTCGAATTACTAGTCTAGTTTTATTCAAAGACATGAATATCAGCCCCCCCCCTTTTCTGTATAATTGTGTTGTTTTCCTCATCAGCTTTTAAGGAAAGAAAATTGTGAGAAATTCAAAGCTTATGGAATCTCAGAGAAAATGGTAAATTCTTCTTGCCTGGGCTCATGTAATCACCAGGCCTTAGTAAGGAAACACGTATTATTGTAGATTTTCTAGTACGTAAGTAAGTAAATAAAATAAACGAGCGTGTGTGTGTGTGTGTGTGTGTGTGTGTGTGTGTTGTATGCTGTGAGAATGATGGAGAAACTCACATGATCATGAATCTAGATCCTGTCCTAATTTTCTCTGAGGAAAGGGAGGAGGAGGCAGCAGAATCTGAATGGAAAGAAGCACTAGGCTGTAGGTAAGCGTCAGATTTATAATCAGCGAGAACATGCACTCTCCATCCTTCAGTTCTGTTTTTATTTAGGAAAAGCCTTTGCAAAGGCTAAGACAATGAAATAAATCCTTCTAACCTCTCACATCTTTGAATGAGCTAGCTTAGATAAAGTAGTCTTCGGAAACTATGACTAATCATGAAGTGTGGTAATTAGATTTTGTAGAGAGATGTTGTAAGGAGTGGGATGATAGATATGGATACACTGTAAGTTCTTCAGGAGAAAGTTCCCACTATAGTAAGAAATGTTACAATATTACAATAGTCTTCTTTATACATCTGGGTAACACCCTTTTTCCTGGTTTTAAACTTTAGGTAGGCCCATGATTAATTAAGGAATTGTGGCTTTGTTAGATTTGGTTTTAGAAGAAAAAAATTGTGCTCGATTTGAAATATTAAAAAAATACCCACAACATAAAGTCAAATTGAGAGTAAGGATTAATCTTGTATGAGATGACAGGAACGCCTGGAAGAATTTATGTTTTATTTTACCATTGTGGAGGTGGAAGCCAAACTGGAAAATCCAGAATATCAGCAGGTTGACCACATACTGGCATGAGACAGTAAGCTTTGGGATAAGCAGACCCTGGCCATTTGCCAGCTGTTTGGATTTGGTCAAGTTATCGAACTTTTCCGAGCCTCCACTCACTTAGCTGTAAAAAGGGCAAACTACTGGCTTATCCATGCGTAAGTGACGTAGTGAAAGCTCTTGGCTATTAGTAGGTACCTGAATGTTGGCTTTGGGCACTCCGTGTTCTAGGTCTCACATCCGTGGTGGGAAGTATGTTAGTAGAATCGAAAAAAACAAATAGAACCCTTCTTGCAAAGAATGCAACATTTAACAAGGAAAAAATGTTTCCCAATCTGCTTTATTTTCAGAGATTGTCCTGTGAGCAGCCTTTCTCACAGAGAACATCTGATTGTGGAGTTCTTTACGTAAACCGTTACATGGAACAGAACTGAAGGATTCTCTTGTAGTCCTGCTGACTACACATTAACATCTGCCCTCTTTGATTTTACCTCTATTCTGTATGTGACTTTACTTTCTGTCACAGTGATAAATACTGGGAAGTCAGAGGCCTGCTTTGCGAAGCTCTAGAGTATTTAAACTTTCTCTTTTGTATGGTGATTGCTTCAGTCTCTGATAAGAATGCTGATTTCCAGAAAGGCAACTAGATCTAATTCAAGAGATAAAGGGCAAATCTCTGACAGGAAATTGCCATTTGATGGCAGAATTTTCCATTTATACAGTATAACTTATTTCAATCTTTCATATTAGTGTGGTTTTTGAAACATCAAAGTCTGATAAAACTCCAAGAGGCAATTTTTAGATACAATGTGTATCTAGCAGAACGATTGATAGATGATATATTTCATTATATAAATAAATGTTATTTCTTCTGAAATGGAAATTTTCAGCTATTCTGAGAAAGAGCTTCTCCTTCCCTGTCCCCCACTCTCTTTTACTTGTCTTTTTCTATAATAGCATTTCTGTAATTTAATCAAGTTGCATTCATTCCTTGAGCAGAAAGAAAGAGACCAGCACAAATAAATTTATGACTTGGTTCTTATTGCATCACTCCTTCATTTTTTTTTTTTTTAAGATTTTATTTATTTATTTGACAGAGATAGAGACAGCCAGCGAGAGAGGGAACACAAGCAGGGGGAGTGGGAGAGGAAGCAGCAGGCTCACAGTGGAGGAGCCTGATGTGGGGCTCGATCCCATAACGCCGGGATCACGCCCTGAGCCGAAGGCAGACGCTTAACCGCTGTGCCACCCAGGCGCCCCGCATCACTCCTTCATTTTAATTTGATTGTGCTTATCTCTCCTTAGAGTCCACCAAAAGGGTAGGCTTCATAGGGGAACGGAGCATGGAATTTGTAGACGGGGCTTATGTGGGAGTCTCTGAAGGATGTGGTCTCCTATAACACTTAGTATGTTTAGATCTAGCAGGACATCAAACCAAGTCACATCCTTACTCACCTCTAGGCATCACTTGCTTATTTACTAAGGATCATGAAGAAGGAAGAACAACTTTTGGATTTTCTTCTCATTTTTAGACTGGTTCAAGTAACTATTTTTTCAAGGTGTTTATATAAATATTTAAATATATACAATGTAACTTTTAGACAAAAATCACAAGGATTCTATTTAGATTGGTACAGCTGCAGGGTTACTCATAATTATTTATTTCAAGCTTCTCTAATACATGATAAGAAAGGAGCTTAGAGGGTTGGCGTGACCTGTACAAACGCTGCGTAAGTTAGCAGGTGACAGAGCTAAACTCAAATCTGGAAGTCTCACTTCAGTGCTGTTTCCTAGGAACCATTCTATCTTAGGGCAGGGATTTGAGTGTTGTGGTGGCAAGGCAGATTCATTTCATGGGAAAAGTTTGTATTATTTGGGGAAAGAATGTAAGGTCTGATATGTCCTTGGCAAGAGATATTGTTTTGGAGTTAGAGAAGTACAACAAAGGCTTGGCCCCGATCTTATCCAAAAAAGTCAGCTCTGTCATTCACTGTTTATCTTAAAAGCCTCAATTCCATGCCTACCATGGTCCAGGTCTTGAAGAGTCAAATAAAGGCAAGTAAGACATTGTTGAGGACCTTGAGGAGCTTGTAATTCAGCACTGGTCTCTAACTATCCTTCTTCCCACAATGAGGTGGAGGAAGAGATATGAAAAACTTTCTAAAAAATAGGAAAAACATTAACCTCCTAAAAATTTAGCATACAGATCAAAGTAACCCATACAAATGATTTATAAATCAATATGCTTACATTGGAGATGGATATGCAAAATCTTTTACTAAGAGGGTTGTGCCACCAAAAATATTTGCACATACTGTAGGGTGAGTGCAATAGGTAAGCCTAGTGAATTTGCAGCTGGTGTGGGGGATATATATTTTATAACTATTTTTAAAAAAGATTTATTTGGTTATTTGAGGGGGGAGGGGGCAGAGGGAGAGGGAGTCTTTTTTTCTTTCTTTTTTCTTTTTAAAGATTTGTTTTATTTATTTGACACAGAGAGAGAGAGAGACAGCGAGAGAGGGAATGCAAGCGGGGGGGGGGGGGGGGGGGGGGGGGGGGGGGGG
>NW_024424453.1:19494344-19513241 GCF_017311325.1 Ursus maritimus | reverse complement strand
TGCTGAGCAGGGAGCCCGAGGGACCCTGGGATCATGAGAGAGCTGAAGGCAGATGTTTAATGACTGAGCCACCCAGGAGCCCTGAGAGGGAATTTCTTAAGCAGACTCCCACGCTGAGCAAGGAGCCTGGCACGGGGCTCCCATCTCATGTCCCTGAGAGACTCTGAGATCTCGACATGAGGCGAGACCCGAGGTGGAATCAAGGGTCAGATGCCCACCAACTGCACCACCGAGGCACCCCTGTAACTGGTTTTAAAGTTATAAAGGATTGATTCTCAAATTGAAAGGAGGGAAACTCCCGTAGTAATGCATAATTTTTTAAGGGAAGAGTATAGTTTGAGAAAAGTGACGTTTTGTCCTATTGCTTCAGTTTATTTTTGAAATGAAATGCTTAATTTTCAATATAGCTATGGGCTGGTGGGAATTTGTGCTTCTCACTAAGAGTCATAGAACAAGAAAGAATGAGAAAGAGCTATTAAGTGAGGTTTAGAAGAGAAGAGATGGATTTGGGAAGCAATCATTAGGACATTCACATCTTTGCTGAAAGCCCTGGTCAAATCCTTTAAACTGAGATTAACTCAGTTCTTCATCTGTAAAGTAGGTATAAAAATAGCAATTTGGTAAGGTTGTGGTGATAATTAAATTGAAATAAATTATATGACCACGTCCACACAGTACCTGACAGACGCTAGAAGAGGCAATAAATATTAATGTTCTTCCCTTGAAATAAGAGCTCTTGAGGGCTAAATACACACTCATGTTAGACATTGGCTTCTAAAGATTAAAATTCCATATGAACCCTTCAGTTCTTTATAAGTGATTTTCACATTGCCTCAAGTTATTAGCTGTGACTGTTGCCATCTTGATAAGATCTTCATATTTGTTGCATAAAGAAGTACGCAAAGAAACTGGCAGCATTGTGGGGAGACTTAAAATTCTATTATGGATTTAAAAACGAGTTGAGAGATTAGTAAAACAAGGAAGAGAAAAAGGCAAGTCACAGCATGAAAAGAAATTAATTGTACAACATCTTTGCCTTCTGCACTGGGACTTGAAATGTTCATATTTTCAAAGACCTCTCTGACAAGCAGGGCTGAATGGTTAAGACAGTTAACAGATGATAAATTATTTAGTCAAGGAAAAGATGAGAAAGGAGCTTTAAAGACTTCCAGAACATACTAAATAGATTAGATAATTGTGGAACAAACATAGTTAATTGAGCAAAATAAGAGCAGGTGAAATTCCACATAAGCAAATGTGAAGTAGGGTACACTGAAGAATAGGATGCAAATTACCTCCACACATTGTACAGTCCTGATTGGTTGTAAAACATCTCAGGGAAATGAACTAACAGGGATTGTGGGTTAAAGAAGCAACTTGCCCAGCACCTGAAGCACCTTCCATTGGGTGAAAGAGCATTTTCTTATTAAAATAGCTTTATCTTAACTTTTAAAAATATTATACAGTTGACCCTTGAACACCGTGGGTTTGAACTGTGTAGGTCCACTTCCATGCAGATTTTTTTGCAATAAATACACTGCAGTGCTATAAATGTATTTTCTCTTCCTTTTGATTTTCTTAGTAACATTGTCTTTTCTGTAGTTTACTGTTAGAATACAATATATAATATATACAACACACAAAATATGTTTCTTTTTAAGATTTATTTATTTGAGATAAAGAGAGAGAGTACGTGCGCACACAAGTGGTGGGAGGGGCAGAAGGAGAGAATCCTCATGCCGACTCGCCACTGAGTGTGAGCCCGACCCAGGGCTTGATCTCACCCTCCGTGAGATCATGATCTGAGCCCAAAACCCAGAGTTGGACGCTTACCCCACTGAGCCACCAAGGCGCCCCTCACACAAAATATGTTAATCAACTGTTTATGTGAGGCTTCTAGTAACCAGCAGGCTATTAGTAGTTAAGTTTCAGGGGAGACAAAAATTATATGTAGATCTTTGAGTATGTGGAGGTGGGAGTGGTCAGCACCCCTAATTCCTGCATTGTTCAAGGTCAACCGTATTTGTATTCAGTGTAGAACATTACAGAAAGGAATGGGAAAATTTTGGGAAAGCAGCAAGTAGAACTGGAGTGGAGGGAGAGGAAGGGCACACATATAAAATTTAGTGAATATCTAATAGGTGCCAGGTACCAGATTACCATAGTAAATTGCATTATTTTCCTCATTTTTGCCATTCTCTGTATCCAAGCCCTTTGCTCTATAGCTTTGCAGTTTCCTCCTACCAGCGGTGGAGCTATTTCCATGCGCCATTGATGTGGAGCTTTCCACGAGGCTTGCTTTAGCTAATCAAGTGTTAGCAGACGTGATGTGAACAGATGCTTAAATGTGGTTGTGCATACAGTGGGCGTTCTTCTGTGTTGCTGCCATCGCTGTGAGATGGTGCCTGGGGTAGCCACTGGTCTAAAGAGGATGAATATTCCTTGTAAATCACTAAGATCTTGTAGTGATGGTTCACTTATGTGTCGGCCTGACAGGGCCGCAAGGTGCCCATTATTCTGGTGTGTCTGTGAGGGTGTTTTAGGATGAGACAAACATTTGAATCTGGGTGAAGGAGATTGCCCTCTCTAATGTGGGTGGGCTACATTCAATCAGTTGAAGGCCTGAGTCAAACACAAAGGCTTACCCTCCTGTGGGTAAGAGGAATCTCTTCCTGCCTAACTGCTTGAGCTGGAACATCGGTCTCTTCCCGCCTTTAACTTGATCAAACGTCAGCTCTTCCAGGGGCTGGAGTCTGCCAGTGTTTGGACTGGGACTTACACTATCAGCCCTCCTGGGTCTCCAGCTTGCTTGCTTCAGATCTCGGGACTTCTCAGCTTCCCTTGTCGTGTAAGCCAATTCCTTATCATAAACCTCTCTCTCCAAGAGGAATGATGGCTATGTTAGATTTGTATTTAAAAGAAAAAGTTGCATTCAATTTGAAATATTGAAAAGAATACCCGTAACATATTGTGGGTGTGTATCTATGTGTATATGTGTGTCTGTATATCCAGTAGTTCTTTGCTACATGGCAGTTGGCTTCATTAGCGTTGAGCTGATACATTTACAACATTGTATGTTGTTATCTCACTTAATTCTCATGATTATCCCCTGTGGTAGAATTCCCTCCTCTTTTACAGATGCAAAAACTCAGGTTCCGAGTGATTAAAGGACTGTTATAGGATCATATGGTAAGGTGACAACACATGGTGGCACTGGAATTTAAGTCCAGGTCTCTTTCATTCCAAAACCTGTGTTCCTTCTAATGCACTGTGGTTGTTTTGCAAAACTCAACAGAGATCACAAGTAGAGGATATTAGAAGGTCAGTTATGGGGCAATGGTTGTTTTGAGGAATTGTTCTAGGCTAGGTTCAGGATCAAGCTGGACGTCAGTCTGGTCCTTCTGATGCAGGGTCAGCAGTGGAGACTGACCCCTGGGCTCAGAAATTCTAAAGGAGCACCTAGCCTCTGAGCCAGCTACCACCTACATATTATATAAGGAATGACTATTGGTTCTGTCACTATTTTCTTTATTCATGATATCACATGGGCCACTTATGTTCTTACCTATATCCGAGTGGCCATTGGTATAACCTAACTGGCTCCCTTTCAGATGGCTGGGAAGGGAAAATACCAACCACTTTCTGAGGAATCCTGGAACTTTGTATCTTGTTGACTACTGTATTCTACTCTAGCCTAATTACAGTTAGTGTCAGCATAAATGTGAGCCTGAATGGACAAACCAGTTTACTTACTTCGTTTTTTATACTTTGGTTACGTTTGACCTAATGAATTTGGTTGCTTAATCCCAGATTTAATAAAAGAGTCTCTTTGGGGCTCCTGGGTGGCTCAGTCAGTGAAGCGTCTGCCTTCTGCTCAGGTCATGATCTCAGGGTCCTTTGATCGAGCCCCCAGTCCAGCTCCCTGCTCAGAGGGGAGTCTGCTTCTCCCTCTCCCCCTCCATTCTCCTCCACTTGTGCTCTCTTTCTCTCTCTCTCTCAAATAAATACATAAAATCTTTTAAAAATAAAATAAAAGAGTCTCTTTCATAGCTTAAGACTCTGCCTTATACTTGATACAGCTTTTTGTCAGGGGGTAAGGAACAAGATGCTTCCAACATGTATTGAACCATAAAATGAAAATTGAAGTTTCAGTTTTAATGCTTGGTGATAGAGTTAATTTAATGGGGCAATATTGTTGAAACTCATGTTTTCTACCTTGACTCTTAGTGTTATCTTTTCTCACTCAGAGGTCTTCTCCATGTCCAATGTATTTCCCTATCTCCTTTAAGTATACAGAAACCTGTTATGGAAGAAGAGAGGTAGAATGTGCTTGATTTGACCAGGAATGTAAGAGTAAACAGCTCATTCTTTGTAACTGGAACCATGTAGACTTGAGATAATTGATTCTTGCATTAAGCCCCATTGGACTTTGGTTAAATGTGATTTTTAGTCAGTATGAGCACTTATGAAACAGACGTGTTTTTCAGAGAAGTTTATATTTAAGATGCCTTTTCGAGATTTAATAGCAACTTTTTGATCATCACTTTATTTTTGCATTTTCTTTTTAACTGTTTCTCTTTTCTGTTTGTAAGAGTAATGTATGTTCATCATGGAAAACTGAAAGAATACAAAAAAGTATAAATAATAAAAATTGCTCATATATTCATAATTGGACTGAATAACTGATATTTTGATTATTTATTTCCTACCTTTTTATATGAACATATATTAGCATTCATTGATATATATATATATTTTTTTAAATTGAAAACATTTTCTGAGCATTTTCCTATGTTTTTTTTTTTTAATAATGATTTTTTATTATATTATGTTAGTCACCATACAGTACATCCCCGGTTTTCGATGTAAGGCTCGATGATTCATTAGTTGTGTATAACACCCAGTGCACCATGCAATATGTGCCCTCCTTACTACCCATCACCGGTCTATCCCATTCCCCCACCCCCCTCCCCTCTGTAGCCCTCAGTTTGTTTCTCATAGTCCATAGTCTCTCATGTTTCATTCCCCCTTCTGATTACCCCCCCTTTCTTTATCCCTTTCTTCCCCTACTGATCATTCTAGTTCTTATGTTCCATAGATGAGAGAAATCATATGATAGTTGTCTTTCTCTGCTTGACTTATTTCACTAAGCATTATCTCCTCCAGTGCCGTCCATGTTGTAGCAAATGTTGAGAACTCTTTCTTTCTGATTGCTGAGTAATATTCCATTGTATATATGGACCACAATTTCTTAATCCAGTCATCTGTTGAAGGGCATCTCGGCTCCTTCCACGATTTAGCTATTGTGGACATTGCTGCTATGAACATTGGGGTGCATATGGCCCTTCTCTTCACTACGTCTGTATCTTTGGGGTAAACACCCAGTAGTGCAATGGCTGGATCATAGGGTAGCTCAATTTTTAACTTTTTAAGGGACCTCCACACGGTTTTCCAGAGTGGCTGTACCAACTTGCATTCCCACCAACAATGTAGGAGGGATCCCCTTTCTCCACACCCTCTCCAACAATTGTTGTTTCTTGCCTTGTCTATTTTTGCCATTCTAACTGGCGTAAGGTGGTATCTCAGTGTGGTTTTGATTTGAATTTCCTTGATGGCTAATGATTTTGAACATTTTTTCATGTGTCTGTTAGCCATTTGTATGTCTTCATTGGAAAAGTGTCTGTTCATATCTTCTGCCCATTTTTTGATTTGTTTATTTGTTTCTCGTGTATTGAGTTTGAGAAGTTCTTTGTAGATCTTGGATACCAGTCCTTTATCTGTAGTGTCATTTGCAAATATATTCTCCCATTCCGTGGGCTGCCTCTTAGTTTTTCTGACTGTTTCCTTGGCTGTGCAGAAACTTTTAATCTTGATGAAGTCCCATAAATTCATTTTATCTTTTGTTTCTCTTGTCTTTGGGGATGTGTCATGAAAAAGGTTGCTTTGGCCGATGTCGTAGAGGTTGCTGCCTATGTTCTCCTCTAGAATTTTGATGGATTCCTGTCTCACATCGAGGTCTTTCATCCATTTGGAGTTTATTTTTGTGTATGGTGTGAGATAGTGGTCAAGTTTCATTCTTTTGCATGTAGCTGTCCAATTTTCCCAGCACCATTTATTGAAGAGACTGTCTTTTTCCCACCGGATGTTTTTTCCTGCTTTATCAAATATTAGTTGCCCAAAGAGCGGAGGGTCCATTTCTGGGCTCTCTATTCTGTTCCATTGGTCTATGTGTCTGTTTTTGTGCCAGTACCATGCTGTCTTTGTGATCACAGCTTTGTAGTACAGCTCGAAATCCGGCATTGTGATGCCCCCAGCTTTGTTTTTCCTTTTCAACAGTTCCTTGGAGATTCGGGGTCTTTTCTGGTTCCATACAAATTTAAGGACTATTTGTTCCAGTTCTTTGAAAAACGTTCTCGGTATTTTGATCGGGATGGCATTGAAAGTGTAGATTGCTCTGGGTAGCATGGACATTTTAACTATGTTAATTCTTGCGATTCATGAGCATGGAATATCTTTCCATCTTTTTATGTCTTCCTCAATGTCTTTTAAGAGTGATTTATAGTTTCTAGAATAAAGGTCCTTTACGTCTCTGGTTAAGTTAATTTTCCTATGTTTTTATAAACTCTTTGAAAACATTTATTTATTATAGTTTGATTTCCAATTTCCCCTCTTAGGGGATGACTCTCGAACGGATCATTTTAGTTTCAAGTTACCGACTCCTTGCTGGACATTTTGACCTCGACAGTCTTCTGCCCACTTAAACTCAATAAGCCCTAAACTGTTCTCACCTCCTCCTTCGAGAATACATATTTTTTAATATCCCAATATTTCTGTGAATGGTGCTAAAATTCTGTTGGTAATGTAAGCTAACATTTTTTTAAATAATCTTGCATTTTTCTCTCCCCCGTTGCCCTGTTTCCAATCACTCAGTATGACCCGGTGGCACGATCTTGGCAATGTCATTCACTTTCTTTGTTCTTTCCCAATCCTATTTGAACAATTGTGTACGTAAAGCCTGTGGCACAGCAGCGTTCCCTTACTATAAACACCACTGCCTTCTTCCATTGCTTTCTCCCTAGTGTAGGCCACCATGACCTTTCTCTGGATTATTATGATATACTTTTAACCAGAGTCCAGCTTAAGTCAAGGGAGGCTCAACAGTCCTTGATGAATTATAGAGTATCAGTGATGAAGGACGCTTTCATCTAGGAAAGGAAATGAGGTTTAGAAAAATTGAGAAATGTTTTTGATGTCAAATAAATATAAGTGGCACTGGAACCAGGTGTCCTAGTTCTTACTCTAGAATGCTTTCAATTCCTTCACATCTTCTCTAGGACATTCTTAGTGTGTGTCACATAAACACCAAAAATCCTTAGCCAACAATTCGAGGTCCTCTACAACCTTGACTCCCACTCCACACTTTCAGCTTACCTCTCCTTGTCCTTTGGAGACCTCTCATCATTCTACCGTATTGCTCCTGCCATTCTCCCCACGTGAAATGACAGCTCTGCTTATATCCTTCTTTATCAGTTGAAGAGCTTCTTATGATTCAAAGCCAAGATGTAACCTTGCCTCTTTAGTCGTCTTTCTTGCAGATTCCTATTGAAATGATCTTTCGTCTGCCCTCTAAACTTTAAGGCATTTGAGTGTACTGTTGTTATCACTTCATAGTAATATAGATTTTTACATTAAAGTGTAGATTTCAACATCCCTACTAAATTATATGCTTGTTAAGGGCAAGGAAAAGGAATTCTTAATCTTTATTTCATTCAAAGCATGTAGAGTGTAGCTTTCTGTGCAGTTCAGGATCATGAAAATTTTTTTGGATAAATAAGTCACCATATGTGTTTAGATACAGATATTAATTTTACTCACAAAGAAGAATGTTTACTAGTATGACAATTTTGACAAAATAGCTAAATTACTTAATTTTTGATATCCTATGTCAGAGTGTCCACACCAAAAGAAGTGCATGATATTGGAGTATGAGAAGAAAAGATTAGAACTTTTATATATGTTTTTCTCTCGATCAGTTAAAAATTGCTATTTCTTGTGCAAGTTTTGTAGCATATATATTTAATCACTAAGGAAGTACATGTAGATCATATGTAAATGAAGTCATTTGTAAAGAGGAGGATATGAAGGATATGAAGTAAAATTCCATTGCCGGCACACAACAGGAAATGGATGAATGCTAGTTCCATTTCTGGCCATGGCTGACTAGAACGCTCTGGATAATGCTCCCACTGTTTTCGAGTTTCCCCAAATAGCTTGCTAGAACTAAAATCAGGGGGAGTTTCTTGTTGCCCAGTATTCAAAATAAATGTTATGTGTACTCACCTAAATTTTCGTGTTGATGCCCATCTTTAAGAAAAATCCAGACTCCTTAATAATACAAGGGAAGCTCAGGGTTGGTCTTTATCAAGGATCAAGTCATGTTTTGCTGGTTTGTGGCAGACGAACTGAGAAATAGGGAAATGTACTGGCATCTTTTCTGCCCTGACGGTTCTCCTGGGAGTGGACTCCATGTCCACCACAGCAGGTGCTTGCAAGGTACTGAAGTTTGGATTTCTATCCATAATCGATTTCCAGACGCCCAGTTTTATGAACCAACATCAGCTACCCCATACGTGTTGTTCCTAGGAACTGTCAATAATTTGTGAGCCAAAGACTGTTTTTAAGTCAGAAGTTCTGTTTATATATTCCTTTAAATTAAAAAAAAAAAATGTACCTTTTCTGGATAGAAATGTATATTGTTGGGTTTTTTCCCCACTTATGATGAATACTATGACATTTGGTGAGATAGGTAGGAAGCAAGCTTTTAACTTTAGAAAGTACCTATCATAACAGTTTAAAGTGTTTTATTTACCTTTGACTCGGCAATACATCCGTATAGTTAAATACTCAAAAAACTGAAAATAATTTACAGTAAAGAAGATCTTCCTCCCAACTCTGTCCCCCAGTTGTCAAGATCCCTTCCACACTCGTAATAATGTACTTTGTTTCTAAGCTACTTCTCCTTTTCTGGAGCTCATGGAACACTCCGTGTGTTCTTTTACTGTGCCTCTTTGAGACATTTTCATGCGAGTGTATATACCATCACCTCAGTCTTTCTTTTTTCTTTGCTTTTCCTCAGTTTTTTTTTTTTTAAAGATTTTATTTATTTATTTGACAGAGATAGAGACAGCCAGCGAGAGAGGGAACACAAGCAGGGGGAGTGGGAGAGGAAGAAGCAGGCTCATAGCGGAAGAGCCTGATGTGGGGCTCGATCCCATAACGCCGGGATCACGCCCTGAGCCGAAGGCAGATGCTTAACCGCTGTGCCACCCAGGCGCCCCTGCTTTTCCTCAGTTTTATACTATTTTTCAGTATGTATGTAGTATAGTTTATTTTTGTTTTGACACTGTTTGGCTTATTTTTTCTTAACCAATCCTCTACGGATGGACACTTAGATTTTTCAGGACTTTTTAAAAATAATAAATTTGCAATGAATTATCTTGCTATCAAAGGTACGTAGGCAGGTTAATTTCCTGAAATTGGCTTTTCTGGGACAGGGCACGTTCATCTGTGATTTGGAAAGCTATTTGCAATTTATCCTCCGTGGGAGTCTCCACAGTTTCCAGTCCTGCAAGCAACACATGTGGTTCCTGCTGTTTTGAAGTTTTGCCCGTAGAAGGTATTACCAAACTTTTGGACCGTTGCCAATCTGACAGGTAAAAAATGGCATGACAGTGTAGCTTTCATGATCAATGCTCTCATTACAACTGCGGTTGTGTCATTTTCATGTGCTTAAGATTCATTTGTATTTCTTTTTTTGGGATCTGTCTCTTCATAAACTTTGCACATTTTTTAATTGGATGTTTTTCTTTCTAATTTGAGGGAGTTCTCTTTCTTTCCGTCTTTTGTACATATATGTGAAATCAGCCCCTTTTCTGTGTATGAATGGCAAATGCTTTGTTTTACCAGTTTTCTGCTCATCATAATTTTATCTGAAATCCTATGTAACATAAGCTCACCAATTTACTGAATTTCAGTCAAAATAAAAGCAAGACATACCACTAAAGGGAAGAGTTTTGAAGAGAAAGATAAATTTTCATGTGGGATAATTAACAGTAAATTTTAAAGTAACATGTGGCTTTCATTTAGCAGAATAAACAAACCAAAAGCAGAAACAGGCCCATAAAATACAGAGAACAAACTGGTGGGTACCAGAGAGGAGATGGGTGAGGGGAAGGACACAATGGGTGAAGGGGAGTGGGAGAGCCAGGCTTCCAGCTATGGAATGAATAAGTCACAGAGACTGAAGGTGCACACACACAGGGAATATAATAGCATCGTATGGTGAGACACGGGAGCTACACTTGCGGCGAGCACAGCATAACTCATAGACTTATCAAATCACTATGTTGTACACCCAAAAATAATGTAACATTGTTTCAACCACACTTAAGTAAAAAAAGAAAAAACTGGAAAGGAAAAAAAATAACATGTGGAACTTATGAAATTCCTTCTTTTAGAAATGAAGATATTGTGGCTCAGAGATGTTAAATGTCATACACAGTCAGATAGCAACCCAGTGATAGTCGATGCAGCAGGTGTTGCTGCTTGGCAACCCCAGGCCTCTCACTCTTGGTGGCTGATTCTGATTTTTTAGGTGTCCACCCCTGTATTACTGACCCGGAGCCAATCATAATAGGTTGCAGCCTTAAGAAGGGGCTCGTCAACCCATACTGGGAACGGGCCAATGAAATGGGAAGGAAAGTCTACTGATGAGGAGCTTCCTGTATAGGTTGTCTGGCTCAGGAAAGCAGACACATACCCTCCTTTCCTCGGCTGCACATTGCTGACTGAGATTTAGTGCCCAGAACTGAGGCAGCCCTTTTGTCAGCGTGCTGGGCGTTAGCCCGAAGGGGGCTGCATGCTGGGGATGGCAAAGCAGAAGGATGGAGATAGGGGAGGGGGTTCTGGAGGATGTTGCTGAGCTGCTGAATTAACCAGTTTCAGAAATTTTCTGCCCTGGATTCTTAGTTATATGAAGCAGTTTAATTCTTTATTGTTTAAGCTCATTGTGTTGGGCTTCCTCCCTCCCACCTTTCTTTCTCTCTCTCTCTTTCTTTCTTTCTTTCTTTCTTTCTTTCTTTCTTTCTTTCTTTCTTTCTTTCTTTCCTTCCTTCCTTCCTTCCTTCCTTCCTTCCTTCCTTCCTTCCTTCCATTTTTTTATCACTTCCATTTTTTCTAACTGATACAATCCAGAACTTAAATCTACTACTCAAAACTAAGTGAAGTTTCAAATATGTTGTGTCCTCTGCACACAAACATCAGATATGAAAATCTTTTCCTTTTTATGGAGAAAGATACTGGAAAAACTTTTTTCCCCCACAGGACAAAAGCAGGTTTAGAAATACATATTTACAAAGTTAATAAATGAAATGCGTAGTTTTTTACCATTAATTCTCTTCGGGCAGGCTAAGTCACTTGTTCTTTATTGCAATTATTTTTTCAAATGGGTGGAAAAGTTTTGCCTCTCTGTGACACTGAAGTCCAAGACAATTCTGATATTTTAATTTGGTGCTCACCTCTGTAAAAGATCACACTTGAGGGGCACCTGGGTGGCTCAGTTAAACATCTGACTCTTGATTTCATGATCTCAGGGTTGTGAGACTGAACCCCATGTCGGGCTCCATGCTCAGTGGGGAGTCTTTTGAGATTTTCTCTTTCCTCTCTTCCTCTGCCCCCCGCCCCCATCTCTCTCTCTCTGTCTCTCTCTCTCTCTCTGAAATTAAAAAAAAGAAAATCTTTAAAAAAAAATCACTCTTGCTCATTTGTTTCAGCATTCTCCTGTTCCCATCAGTGGGATGTAGGATATAAAATAAGTGTCTTCCATGTACCACTCAAGACCCTCCAATTCCAGCCTCAGTTTACCTCTCCAACCCAACTTCTCACTATATGTCTTGATTTATCCTTTGTGCCAGAATTAATGTCCTCCTCCCCCCACCTTCCAAAACCTCCTCATGTTCTTGCTGCTGTGCTTGCCTCACATTGTTACTCCCCTTTTTGTAGGCATGGCTTTTTGTCTGCGCTTGATGTCTAAACCCTGTCCCTTCCATCTTCAATTCCACGTTCCCTGTGAAATTTTCTATGATACTCCCTTTCTCTGTTCTCAACCCAGCTGGAAATATTGCTTCTTATTCTGAATTCCCAGAACATTTTATCTTTGCCTTTTTAATAAATTAATGCTTTGTATTCAACTTAATTTTTTTAATGTATTTTTCCTCTGGCTACTTTTCCTTGCTTTTCAAATATTACCAAATTTGCAAGTATGACTTTAAAAAGGAAAATCCAAAAAAAAAAAAGGAAATATCCAAATAATTTTGAATTCGCCAACTGGACTCTAAGCTCCTTGAGGAAATGCCTATTTGCTTCATGTCTATAACTCTCCAATAGCACAGCACTAACGTGGAGCCTTGCCCATAATGTGAGCAAATATTTGTAGAATAAATAAATACGTTGGGTATCTTGCCATATTTTTCTCAAACACCACTTTTATAGCTTGCTTGTATGTACTTGTATCAATTCAACTAGCCATCAGTAAATCTCAAGAATGGCCTGTTGGCATTGAAAAGTAAGAGTCAATTACACCCTATAATTCTTCAAAAAGGAAAGGATTTCAATAGTGTCCGGTAGCACTGGTCAGAGTAACTACAGCTACTATTCTTACTAGCAACAGTAGGATCCAACAATTAAAAGTTGGATTTTTTTTTCTGAATTAATGCCCGACCCTGTCCCATTGCTCTCAGGATATCATAGAAAGACAGAAAGACTGAGAAATACATCCATGAAGTCATTGAATTTTATTAGCTTTTTTTTTGGTGGGGGGAAATAAGCTATAATTGTTTTCAGTGGACTGATCCTAATGTGCTTTTAAATTTGACATCCATAGTAATAAAATTTATATTATGGATTATATGTGTATATATATTATATAGATTTATATTCTAGATTATAAGTTCCTTTGAAGCAACAATATTTATTTACCTTTATGTCAGTTCATGTCCTCCAGGAAGCAGAAGCTAAAATGGTAAGAAGTACAGGAGATTTACTGGGGTGAAAGATAAAGATGAGAAAGAGCAGAAGCAGGCAGGGAAGCCTTCGGATTGGGGTTTACAGCAAGTATATTGTGACCCGAGAGTAGGAAAGAGGGAGGATTGGGTAGGAAGAGCCTTGCACTGTCGTGCAGCCCCAAGAAATTCTTGGCCAGACCAACAGAAAGCTCTGGTGCAACGATGGACGACAGAGAAGGCCCATGTAGGGCGGAAATGGTTGGGCCCTCACATCACCCCTGCTCGGTCATAGGCTGGAATTGAGTGCTATGGTCGGTGAACAAGGTAGTGCACTTGGTGCTGTCAGCTACCTGCACTTTTTGGAGCAAATTCTCTCTTGAAGGAGAAGCTCAGTGACTCCCTCCATGTTTAGTGCCACACTGAACATGATGGAACACATAGACTTGTAGAGAGGAGAACTTTAAGAAAATGAACGTATAAATTGAAAGCATTTAGTTTTCTTCAGTGCTTCTAACAATGCACGTGCTATGGCCCATTTGTAGATGAGCAAGTCTTTCTGCGAAACATATTGCTCAAAATTGGAGAATTAGCATAAGCTATAACTTTGCGTTTTTCCCAATATTTCCAAGTGCCTTGTAAGCATTGCTTATAAAGACTAAACAATGTTCTTCACTTGGACAGTGCTTATTTTGCCTTGGATTAAAGCTATTGCCAAATTTAAATATGGGTGGAAATACACACAGCTGCATGTGAAATCTGGTGAAAACCATTCCAACTTGCTATCATATATGGTATGACTGCTGTTTACATTTTACACATGAGCATACACATTGATCCTTCACCTTGTAACGAAGGTATTATTATTATTTAGATTTGATAAACAAGGAAGCTGAAGCTCACTATGGGGAAACCTCTCAAGTGAGGTCACACATTTGGCAAGTGGCGGGGCTTGGAATTGAACCCAAGTGTCTCTCACTTCGCAGCCTGTGGTTTTTCCTCTGGCCAGGATGCCTCGCTTGATGGTTTTCACACACACACACTTACACACAGAGGTTAAATCTTAAGGTCCATGCAAGAGATGAAGAGAGGAGGAAGCTAAGTTTTACTGAGTCTTCTTTGACTATCTCCCTAGATTAATTCAAATATTTTAAAGTTGAAAGTGGCAATCTCTTAATTCATAGCACATAGAATTTAAATGGAGAATATTAGCAAGGTTTTGTTACATATCATGCCAATTATAGTAGTTAATGTATACACAAATGAAATGAATACATATTACAAATTTTTGTTAGAAGAACTATATTTCTTCTCTTCTAGTTGGCTAAACTGGATGGATATTTATCTCTTCCTTTAACAATTCACTCTATTTCCGCATATTGACAGGTCTGCAAATTCATATCAGCGAAAGCATTTCTTAAGAATCCACAAGTTGTGTGGTATTAAACAGAATGTGTACTTAGCAGAAATTAAGGATGTTCAGTGTGAGCTTAATGGAAGTCATTTTAGCAAGTCAGGAAACCACGTTACAATTATAATACTCTGTCCAAAATAGTATGTTTTGGGAACAGATATTGGTCTTTTTGTGACAGAGGCAGTTAAAAAATTATAGATTTCTAATAAATTCTTATTTTTTTATTTTGAAAACTTAAGGTATAACAAACAAGTACAGGGAATAGCATGAAGAACAGCTGTGTCCCCATCACACTGCTCTACCAAATTACATTATGTCCCTCTTGCTTCATGTTGTTTCTTAAAATATCACAAACACAGGTGAAGCATTTCTCGTCACACTCCCAGATCCCATTCCTTCCCCTCCTGTTTTAAGGGTGACCTCTGTCATGAAATTGGTATTTATCATTCTCATTCACATTTTGAATCTTTACTCCATTTATAGGTACATGTACAGCCACAAAACTCGTAAGTAGTATATAACACTGTGTTGCATGTTTTCAAAATTTGTATGAATAGTATCAGCCTATACATTGTGTTTCTGAGACTTATCTGATGCTTGTTATATACTACATGACCTAGAGGTCATTCATTTTAGCTATTATGTAATATGCTATTGAATAGATGGAACATACCGCATGTTAAGAACCCGTTCCCCTTGATAGGTAAAAGGTTGCTTCTGATTTTCACAAATTGTGTTTCATAAACGCTTCTTTACCCTGAGGCAACAACAATATTTTATTTTTTTCCCTCAATGTTTGAAAGTTCTACTGCTTTACATTTAAGTCTTTAATTCATCTAAAATTAATTTTTGGAGTGAAGGGAGTGGGGATCTAATTTTTTTTCCATAGGGATAATTATTTATCCCGGCATCACATTTAGAATAGCTCTCTCTTACTCCATTATGATGGTTAAATTTATATGTCAACTTGGCTAGGCTGCAGGACCCAGAAATTTGGCCAGACAGTATTCTAGATGTTTCTGTGAAGGTACTTTTTAATCTGAGATTAGTATTTAAATCAGTAGAATTTGAGGAAAGCAAATTACCTTCCATAGGTGGATGGGCTTCGTCCAATCCGTTGAAGGCCTTCACAGAGAAAGACTGACTTCCTCAGAAGAAGAGGGAGTTCCGTCAGCAGACTGCCCTTCAGACTCAAGCTGCAGCAACAGCTCTTCCGTGGGCCCCCACGCGCTGGCCTACCTCCTTACTAAGAGTTGGCCCTGCCTGCCTGCACAAGCATGTGAGCTAATTCCTCAAAGCCAATCTATCTCAACAGCAATATGGATACAGACACACAGATGTTCGGCGTGCAGAGGTGTACGCACACATCCGTCCCGCCGCTTCTGTTCTCGGGGGAAACCTAACATGCTCACTGTTTTCTGTGCTCTTATGCCCCCCAAGTTTCTGTGTATGCGCAGATCTTTTTCTGCCTCTGTATTCTGCTTCAGTTGTCTACTTTTCTACGCCTTTTCAACTTTATTATTATCTAATATCTGGTAGGATAATTTTGCCATTTAATTCCTCTTCAAAATTGATTCTTGACCTCTTATTCTCCCAGTGAATTTTATGACTCGCTTGACAATTTCATTAAAAATCCAGCTCATTTTTTTTGAAATTGCTTTGAATTTGTTGATTAATATGGTGAGAATAAATTGTGCTACTGAGTCATTTTATCCATGGCTATGGTATATCTCTCTCCTTCAAATTTTCTACTTCATTCTTTAATAATTTTAATAATTTTCTCTATCTTTGCCCATGTATTTTTTGTTGTTGATTTTTAGATTTATTCCTATGTACCATATCATTGTTATTATCAGTTGAAACATGTTTTTAATTACATTTTTTAAGATTTTACTTATTTATTTCAGAGAGCAAGCATATGTGAGTGATAGGTAAGATATGTGAGTGGGGGGGAGGGACAGAGGGGGAGGAAGAGGGACAAGCAGACTGTTCTGAGCGTGGAACCTGATGGGACAGGGTGCTCAATCTCTGGACCCTGAGATCACGACCTGAACTGAAATCAAGAGTCAGCTGCTCAACTGATTGAGCCACCCAGGGACCTCTTATCACATTTTTATTATTGTGTTTCTATACATTTCCTGCCTGTCTCTCTCTCTCTCTTTCTCTCTCTCTATCCATTTATTTCCTTATCTATCTATTTTAGTAGGGGATCTACTGACTTAACTGGGAACAGGCACAAAGACCGCATTTCCCAGCGGCATTTGAAGTTGGGGGTGGACATTTCACTAAGTTCCAGCCAATGGTACGTAAATGAGTATGTTCTGGGAGGCTTGGAGGAAATGCACTCAAAGGAGGGGTGATGCCCTCCTTGCCCTTCCTGTGGGCTGAACACGGTGACTGAAGCATCAGGCAAGTGGTTTTAAGGTCCTGTTTAGGTGCACATAATGCATTCCCTGGATCCTTGTACTATGGAATGGAGTTTCCGGTCATGTTGGCAAAAACTGGAAGTTTCTGATTTTCAAAAATTTAGAGGTGTTTCCTTTTAACAAAAACCTGAAACTTTAAGACTGAAATAACCCTTCTCAAGATTTTTTTAAATGTGCTGAAAAAAACCATGAATTTAATGTGGTATTATTTACTTAATATTTTTGAATCTATGTTTATAAGTGAAACAGGTAGAAATTCTCTTTTATTGTACTGTCACTACCCAGTTGTGCTATCCAGGTTATATCGGCATTCTGAAACGAGTTAAGTAACTTTCTTACTTTTTCTGATCCGTGAAATAATTTCTATAAGATTGCTATCAGTTCCTTGAAGTTTTGGTAAAACTACCTACGTAATTTTCTTAGCCTGATTTCTTCTGGTTGAGCCAATTTTGGCTCACTACTGTTTCTGTAATAGCTATTGTTTCATTTTAGTTTTCCTCATTTTTGAATATCTACCTTCCCCCACCCCTTGGCTCCAGTGTTTCTCTGACCCATTGAGTCTTCCTGCCTTTCCTGAGTTTATCGACTTCATTAACCTCTACCGTTGATCACCTGGAATTTCAAGATGCAGTTCACCTGATAGTTGGCTGCTGCCTCTCTGCTGTGCTTGGAAAGCAGTAGGGCCAAGCAGGCCCGCTTCCTTCGTCTTTCCACGCGATATCTTTAGTCTCACCACAATTGGCATCCCGTACCCTGCAGATGTAAGTAGTTCTCTTTACTGGAAGACTAGTGCAGTTATTTTGGATTTCCTACCAGTTCTCACAGGGAAAGCCTGATGAAGTCTGAGGTACCGTATAAAATATGTTGGGGGGTCTCTGGTGACACTTCCTTTTTCTTTCTCTGGTGACCTGATTCCCCTGCACTCAGATTCTCCACCCCTATGCCCCAGGCACCCCTGTCCTTCTCTTTTTATCTAAAAATCCTCATCCTCAAAGTAAAACATCTGGCCCCTTGGATCATTTCTCACTTCTCTTATTTGTGAACCTTGCTGTTTTGAGTGTGGGAGGGAGGAGTTTCAGTTCCTTGGGTGTGGGTTGTAGCTTCTCCAGTTTTTTTCCTCTGGACAGTCCTTCGCTATGTGCTGTGAGTCATGGACTTTAAAACTGTGTGCCTAATAAAGGAAGCTTGTCCTCCAAAAGTAAATTTGGTGTTGGTGAAAGGGTCATTTGTTTTTCATTTTTGTTTTTCCTGAGAATTTAATCATTAGTAAGGCCCTCGCTCTGCATCAGGAGGCATGAGGAACACTTGTTTTCTTTCCTGCCCGTCTCAGGAACCGACTGGTCTTACAAAAGAGCTTCACTAATGTTTAGTGACTGTTCTCTCGCACCCTGGAAAGTGTGACCTTTATTAAATTATTTGGGATCAGCTGTTCACTTATGATGGGGGGAAAGAAGGAAAGGGAGATTGAAAAATTAGCAATACCTTTCATCCCACATCTTTTTGAATGAGAATATTGCCTCTGCTCTCCAAATTTCCAGAAAGCATAAGGAGTAATGATAATGGTAATAGTAATGATGATAAATATATATTCAGTTCTTCTAGGCCTCGTGCCAAGAACTTCACATGCATTACTTTATTTAATTCTTACAACAACCTTGTAAGTTACAATAATTATCTCCATTTTATAGATGACAAAACTGCTTTAGATGATTAAGAAGCTTATGCAAGATCACAGAGCTGTAAGTGACGGGACCAAATTGAGTAATAGTTCTTATTCCAGAGACCGCATTCTTGGTCACCAAAAGACCTTCTTCCCTATACAACAAATAACATGTCATCCCTCGTGAGAGGGAAATCATTCCCTTAAAATGAAAACATAACCAGTTTCGCACTGGGGGAATCCACCTGAACAGAGCAGCTCCAGCCCCGTCGCCTCCGAGGCACTCTCATGCTGGGACCACTGCCAGTACGTGCAGCTCTGGGGTGGGGGGGGGGGGGG
>NW_024424453.1:19322076-19494334 GCF_017311325.1 Ursus maritimus | reverse complement strand
GGGGGGGGGGGAGTCCTGTTCTTTCTGGAAAGTTTCACCATTGAGATAAGCTGGCATGGAAAGACAAAATTACTTTTTTTTTTTTTAAGATTTTATTTATTTATTTGACAGAGATAGAGACAGCCAGCGAGAGAGGGAACACAAGCAGGGGGAGTGGGAGAGGAAGAAGCAGGCTCATAGCGGAGGAGCCTGACGTGGGGCTCGATCCGGTAACGCCGGGATCACGCCCTGAGCCGAAGGCAGACGCTTAACCGCTGTGCCATCCAGGCGCCCCAAGACACAATTACTTTAGTCAGTCCTGAGGGAGAACATGAGAAAAGGAAACCAAGAAAACACCCACAGCATAGAAATCATCCAGCGAGCAGTCTTATAATCCTAGTCTTGCTTGTTTCTCTCTGGGCTAGGGGTCTGTCCCCATCCACATCCTGCAAGGTGGTCCTAAAGGCCTGTGGCATAGTTTTGCTCCCCTTATCAGGGAACTAGTCTCCAGCTTCAGGGCAGCAATATGAGAGCTGGCGCCTTGCTTCCCTCTGTTACACGAGGCTACTCCTTCCCCACTCAATTTGGTCCCAGATCAGAGAGCTGGGTCTGCTGCCTACCAGGTGCCTCCTACCAGGTTGATTGTCCAGGCCTAGGAGCCGCCCCTTCCTCCAGCAGTTGATAAGACTCAGGTGATTAATGTAAGAATGTGCTGTTCCTGCAGGTTGAGCCTGGAAGTCAACGGCAGTAACCCCTCCAAAACTGAGTAGCACAAGCAGGAGTGGTGAGGGGGCTTCACCTCCATGCTCTGCTATCATCACCTGAGGTACGTGGTTGTAGGAAGAGACTCACAGCCGCTTGTTTGACAGGTGAGCTTGTTCTGTGGAGGGCTAAATGTAGCCCCTGGTCACTTGCCACGACCCAAGTAGACCAGGACACCCAGCACCCCTGAATGGGCTCTGCTGCCTCACTCCCTCTGATCCCCCTCTTCACTCATTTGCATGGAGCCTAAACCCATGGAGTGTGGGGGAGAGACAGAGCCCGATGGGAACAGAGTTCTAGCAGCACCTACCAGTGATTATGCCAAGAAAAAAACTGCATCCTATAAATCAGTCTTGGCCTTCCTCATTCCTGTTCCTGATCTCTCTCCCTACCCTGACACCCACCCTCAGAGAACATAAATTCCGCTGCAAAGTGAAATCTCTTTCTCAAGGCAGTTGTCCCAATAAGTATCTCTCTCTCTCTCTCTCTTTTTCCCAATAAGTATCTCTTAACATACTTATTTTGGGTTCAGTCTAGGCCTTTAGAAACTCTCTTAGTTGTGATTTTTATTTATGGAAAAGATGTTGCTAAATCTGTGTCATTCTAGCATTTCTCTTAGCAAAGCACTCAAGACTTTGGAATTCCATTCCCTTCTGAGTTGTTTTTCTGCTTTCAGGCTGCCAATGTTGTCTACGCTAAAAAATCGCGTTTCGTAGAGACTGAAGCTCACAGAAAATGAGTAACTTACGAAGAGCGGTCTATTTATGATCAAAGTGGGTCCTTTCTCTTGTTTCTTTAATATCGACATTTTTGGAGTTATGAATTTAGCTGTGTATCAGTAGATTTTAAGGAGTAAATTGAGAAGCCCGTCAGGAAAGTAGATGCAGAAGGTGGCAACAAGTGAGTGAGGTCAGGAACCCTGTTTGGAGAGAACCGGGCTTCCCAGGTCATGCATGGTATGTTTTTTCTTCTTCTTATATCTCAAGAGATACTTAAGAAGCACCAGCTTTTTCTCACATTTGATTCTTGTTTTTATGTAATTAATTACTGAGTATCAGGAAGAACTTGCTTTAGGTAGTCACTTTTCCAAGGAAGATGAAAGACATCTGGGGTAGATCTGGTCCCAGTGTGCATTCTGGAGCCAACTTACAGCCTGGAGCTGTTACGCTTGCCAAGCTAAGTAGCTGTGCTTAAGAAGAAATGATGCCTGTGTTGCAGTCCCCTGAGTTTCAGGATAGTTTGTTATGCTGCATTATTGTAGCAGGAGCTGACTGATACATCGTCCTTCTGTCTCCATTCTACTTTCTCTCATGAAACAACACAGTCCCTGTACCTCTGGCTCTGCCTCCGTTTCTCTGAACCACTGGGACACAAAAAAGAGTCTATCATCCTTTTCCTCTTTAGGACCTCTGTCTCAAAGCTGGGAAACAGCACAGTCTTTTTTAGGATATAAAATATTGTGAGCCTGAGGTTATAGGAAACTGAATGTTGTCTGTGTGTAATGTCAGATGTCAAGCTATAAAGCTAAAAAGTTTGCCCTGTGCTCTGAGGAGAATGTAATCATTCCTTCCACTATTGTTTCATGTTCTTTGGCAAATCAGAAATAATCACTGGTACTTCTCAGGACAATCGTACAATGAATAGGCTGGTCACTTGGTGGTAAAGTGAAGCGCTGCCTTTGTGCCCCTTCAGAGGGCCAAATACTCCAGACGTGGCAGGGTCCGTTTAACTAGATCTTGCTAAAAAGAATCTTAGTTATATATATAATTTTGTCTTTGAGTAGTTATCGAAATCAGTATGCGTTTTGTAGTTCTCACTTTAGAATTTCCCAACTAGTAAGAATATAAACAATATGCTGAAGTTGATCTGGCCTGGTCCATACGTTTCAACTATAAATTACCTAAGTGGCCTGGAAACATTGTGATGGGAAAAACAGCTATATGAATAACTTCCATGGTTATTCGTCCTAGAAATTACGAGGGACAGTTTCATTCCAAGTAGGTACTTACATGACTGTATTAGATTATGACCAGAGAAATCCCTGAAAAAAATGGCCTTACTCCATATTAAACCCCCACATTCAAAATTCATGCCTGCATCCGAGCCCTAGCTTCATCTTCCCTCTGCTTTGAATAATTTCAGCCTTATTTTTCAGTCCACATTTTACTGGTTCTTCTTTGTATATCCTAATTCCCGGGGTCTCCTATCTTTTCTGACTCATTTTGCTTTTTCTAATTCAAAGCACGCAGGTCCTGTCTTCAGCGGAGCTTCATTCTTATTCCAAGCTGTTCTGGAACCCGTCTACACTCACATGTATGTGCTCAATCAGTAGAGATAGTATAATCACAGTCCTGCCATCACGTACCTTCCCTGCCCTACACACGCTCACGCACGGGCACACACACACTCACCAGCACACACACGTGCAAAGGGATCCTGACAGGGCTGCCACATACAACTGAATAGCTTCTGCACAGTAAATGGACGTGGCCGTGGATCCTCATGCCCAGGATGAGAGTCACTGGTCTACACCATGCAATTTAGCCCTTGTGTTAGTGGTGTTCTCTAGCTATTTTATATTTGCAAGGTTTGTCTCCTTGACCATGCAAAGTTCTTAAGGGACAGTTCTCAAAAAGAACATTTGTATAGTTGCCCGAGTGTGACATGTAATAATAGAAGCAAAATAGGCCCATCTTGTTGCACGAAGCTTTCCAGCCAAGACCCCCTTCACTGTCCACGTGCGCGGCCGCTGTCTCCTTCCTCTTCTTTGGGAAGGGCAGCTGGCAAGACACATAAGACCCTTTTCTCCAAAGACTAATTGATATGCCTCTTATTCCAGTTACCAAAGTCAGAAGAAAACTCTCTTGTGAGTCCATACAAGTACAACGTGTGTGTGTGTGTGTGTGTGCGCACGTGTGTGTGTGCTCACATGTGTACGCACATGCACTTAGTTTTAGGATGTGTAAGTCCAGAAAGACAAGATTATAAATCATCCACCTTTATTAAAACTCAAATCAAATACTGCCACCACTTTGGCGCTATCACTTTCAGCAGTCCTGACCTGGACGAACGGACGGCAGAAAGTTCTGGAGTCAACAGAATGGTGTTTTAACTTGGGCTTCTGCCACACACGCAGATGGAGGCAGACGAGGGTAGAGACCACGGCCAGGCGCCCTGAGCCGGCTGCTCGTGAGATCCTGACTAAACTCTGAGTGCCCTAGCCCTCACTGGGTAATAACTCCCTTCCTGCCCAGGCTGTCGTGAGCATCAAATGGGCTCACGTGTCTGAACACCAAGAGCAGGGCCTGTCCAGTGTGAACACTCAATTCCGTCTGCAATGTGTTTGTATTCTCTCCCTTTTGGGGGCTTCAGAGTCCAGAAGCTAATAGCTGTAGGAGTCAAAAAGATCAGATGGGGTACATACGTGAAAGTACTTTATGTAAGACATTATTTCTTTCAAAGTGCCACTTTCAAGCATAGTACTGATTTCTTTGCTGCTTCTTGGAAATTTCTCCCCAGTTGCTGAGTTCCTTGCTTGTGTGATTGGAAAGTAGAATCATGTTGGATATGACTTAAAACACGGCTGTGACACTGTCGTTGAGTAAAAAAAATGTCAGACCATACCTCTGCAAGTTAATGCAAGGAACAAGGTGGAGTGGGAGGGAAGGAAAGGAAGTGAGACTAAGAGGTGAGCCGCGGGGAGGGTGGAATCATTGATGGAGCAAACAGAGATGTGGTCAACTGCTTGCCTTACAGGAATGCTCCTGGCATGGCAATGCTGTGAAACTCAGGAGTTTCTTGATGGATGAGGGACACAAGTTATAGGCACTACCAGTGGCAGATAAAATCCCACGCTGCTTCCGGTAGAAGCTCCCGCCCTTGACCTCACTGCCCGCTGCTGCGCAAGCTGTCATGGTCCACCAAGAGACAGGTACTAGCCCTGTCATCTCATTGCACACGGAGGCTTGTTCGGGTTCTCGGCCACCTGACCTCTAATTCAGTGTGCTGATCCACGTCGACGTGTAGGTGGCCTTGTTACATCGATGTCATTCGGAATTGTTTAAATCAGGGCACAAGGAGTGCCTTGTGGGGAATAATGTATACCGCAGTTCACCACCTGTCTTTCAAATTGAGGTTAGGCTTAGGCAAACGTTGGTGCCTGAATGAAGGAGGGAAAATTTAGGGATGAAGGTCCCAAAGTGCCTGACTCCCCACCTGCAAGTTCAGCCCTAGGCCCCTGCATTGTTGGTCTGTCCCCCCTCCCTCCCTTCCTTCTTTCCTTCCCAAATATTTCTGAGTGCAAGCTCTATGTCGGATAGCCAGGTTTCACCAGTGACTAAATCCCCATCATTATGAAGCTTATATTCTGATCTTTAAGATAAACCCAGACTATAGGAAGTATAGAGATTTCATTATTTTTAGTTAAAAAATTTTAAGTAGGGGTACGTGGGTGGCTTGTTGGTTGAGCGTTTGACTCTTGGTTTCGGCTCAGGTCGTGATCTCAGGGTTGTGAGATTGAGCCCTACCTTGGGCTCCATGCTCAGCGTGGACTCTGCTCCTCCCTCTCCCTCTGCCCTTCCCCCCACTTGCACACACACTCTTTCTCCCTCTCTCTCTAAAATAAATAAATAAATCTTTAAAGAAAATTTTTATGTATAGTTTTAAAATTACAGAGTAATTCAGGCTTTTTATGGACTGAATGTTTATGTCCTCCCAAAACTGAAGCCCTAACTGCCAATGAGATGGTATTTGGAGATGGGGCTTTTGGCAGGTAATCAGGGTTAGATGAGATTAGGGGGGTGGGACCCCCATGATGGGATTAGTAACCTTATAAGAAGAGACAGCAGACAGCGTGTCCATTCTCTGTCCTCTCACCTGCACAAAGAGGTCATGTGAACACACAGAGAATGGCGGCCACCCACAAGCCAAAAGAAGCTTCAGAATAAAACCTTGCCGGGACCGTAATCTGAACTTCTCAGCCTCCAGAACGATAAGAAATAAATTTCTGTTCTTTAAGCCACCAACTCTATGGTTTTTGTTATGGTAGCAGGAGCTTACCAATACAATGCTCAGTATAACACATTCAATAAACAAGAGGTAGAAAGTGAAGATCCTAAACTTCAGGGTCTGCAGGTGACAGTGGACCTGAGGACATGCTCTGTTTGGCTCGCTTGGTATTTTTTAAAGTTTTATTGAGATATGATTCACATACCGTACAATTCACCCGTTTATAATGAACAATTCAGTGGCTTTTAGTATATTCAGAAAATTGTGCCTCCATCACCACAATCAATTTTACAACATTTTAATTATTGGGGCGCCTGGGTGGCTCAGTCGGTGAAGCATCTGCCTTCTGCTCAGGTCATGATCTCAGGGTCCTGGGATCGAGCCCCACATGGAGCTCTGCGCTTAGCAGGGAGCCTGCTTCTCCCTCTGCCCCTCCCACTGCTTGTGCATGCGTGCACACTCTCTCTCTCTCAAATAAATACATTAAATCTTTTTTTTTTTTAAGAACATCTTAATTATTTCAGGAAGAAACTGTGTACCCATGAGCAGTTACCTCCCATTTTTCCCCATTCTCCCCCAAACTCTGGCAACCACTAATCTGCTTTCTGTCTCTATACGTCTATTCTGGGGATTTAATTAAAGTAGAATCATACAATATGTGGCCTTTTGAGAATGACTTCTTTCACTTAGTATAATGTTTCCAAGGGTTATCCATGTTGTAGCATGTATCAGTACTGCATTCTGTTTTATTGCCAAATAATAGTCCATTGAATAGATAGACCCCATTCTGTTTTCTCATTCATCAGTTGGTGGACATTTGGGAGGTTTCTACTTTTTGGCTATTGTGAATATATTTGTACAAGTTTTTGTGTGGATGCTGGTTTTCCTTTTCCTTGGGTATATAGCTAGGAGTAGAATGGCCACATCATATGTGTTTAACCGTTTTAGGAACTGCCAGACTATTGTCCAAAGAGGCTGCACTATTTTACATTCCCACCAGCAGTGCATGAGGGTCCCAAAGTCTCCACATCCTCCCCAACACTTCTTTGACTTTCTGATTTTAGTTATCCTAGTGAATGTGATGAGGTATCTTATTTCAATTTGTAGTTTCCATTTATTTTGCCCGGATGGCTAATGGTATCTCTTCATGTTATTCATGGCCATCTGTATTTCTTCTTTGGAGAAATTTTGTTTAGATTATTTGGCCATTTTTTCAGTTGGGTGATTTGTCATTTTAGTATTTTTTTTAAATGAGCTATTACTTAAAGGTCAGAAGAGTTTACGTATATACCTGAATCTCAGATGTCTGTGATAAAGATCTCCAGCTCTGGTTCTTCTGGGCTCTAAGGATTTGGGTAGACTATTCTTTAATTATGAAAATTTGAAGCAAATATTATATATTATATATCTATATATTAATTTTAGGGAAACTTACCTGCATTGAGGTAACCTGAATACATCATATGAATATTCATAACTTTTTAAAGTAAATTAGGCACATGTCTGGCAAAGCAATGCTCCTGTGAACTTTGTTACTTCTCTTAAAGAAATCTCTTACGTCAGCCTGATTCACTTGGTTTTGTTGCCTGCCCCGTCCTGTAGGTAGTTATGATTCCGACCCCTGGTGCTTCATCTGCTGACACAACTACTGCTAATGGTTTGCTATAGATTCTTTCTGATTATATCTATGCACACGAGGTGGGGACATTTACTATTTCCAAAATAGCCTTACTTTGAGTAGATTGATCTAGGAGGGCAGAAATTGTTTTAGGGAGAGCCCTGCATGATGCTGGGAGAAAGTCATAGCGGGTTGGTTTAGTGGCTGTGAAAAGTAAAGATGCAGGGATGAGCTGAAGGAGGGCGAAACCAGAATTGCTGTGTGTTATGAAGTGGGTGCTGCTTTCACCGTTAGAGCTCCAGGCGCGTGAGTGAGCACGGGGTGTATGTGGTGAAGAGAGCCTTGGATACGGGGAAGTAGGAGATGGGAGTGCAGGCCCAGCAGTAAAGAGCTGGTGAGGGGGTTTCATGGGGACACTGGGAATTGGGAAGGCCACAAGTACCAGAAAGCCTGCGCTGTGCTTTTAGGAATCCTGAGTGATGCCCATGTTCATTTTTAAATTGTTCTCCGTACTAAGTTGTGATGACTGTCCCTTGGTCACAGATCGCTAATGAAAATACACGGCATAAAACAGCCTTTTCTTTGTGGCTATAGAGGGAATGGAGAAGGGGATGCTTGGGGTCACGTGATGGGGGACAGGACAGAGATATGCTGGAGGGAGGGCTGGCAAGGGGCTGAGCAGGGAAGTGGACTGCGAGGCGACAGACAACCTCTAAGAGAGGGTAAGCTCCCCTCCCCTAGAAATGTGCCCCCACCAAAACAACAAAACAAGTTAACAGTGATTAGGGCTAGAGTAGTTAGAATTTGAATACTTAAAGGAAAAGGATAATAACTGGAGAACTTGGGACATCCACATAAAACTTAGATAAGATTGGATAAACTTATACTATTTTGCAAACTTTAAAAAAAGTTAATATTTATTTCTTTATATATGCAACAAATATTTATTGAACAACTGCCACATGTCCTGCTCTTTCAGGCACCGGGGATAGAGCAGGACATGATGGTGGAGACCAATTGCCCACTCCTTGCACTTACAGTCAGAACAGAAAGCTCAGTCACATCCTTTAAATAGTTGTGAAGCGTTACATTGTAACGCTGTAGTCACCTATTGATGGACCTTTAAGGTTTCCTTCCCAGTGTTTTGCTATTAAAAAGAATCCTGCAATGAATGGAGGGGAAGAGCTGAAGGAATGCTCTGGGACCCAGACTCTCGCCATTCCCGTTCCTCTGCTGGACAGGACTTCCGTGTGCTGCTCTTTATCTTGTTGGCTAGCTGGGCTTCTGCGTTGCTCCTGTGCCTGAGATTTCAACTCCACGGAGCTTTTGCTGAACTCCACACAGGAAGAGAGTTTTGATTCCTGCCAGACCTGTCCTGGGACTGGCTACTCACCCTCCAGGCACTTTGCCTCCTTTAATGACTCAGGTTAGCTTCTCAGCGCTCTGTCCTACCCCCACTGCGGGAACTTCCTTCCATGCTTATTAGCGTAACCAGAAGTCTGGGATAGGCATAGGCTTTGTAATCTTTGTAATCTTACATTGGATTGCAAGCACTGGCAATGATTGCGATCCTTTCCAAAGCCAAAACTTTTGTTTTATTTTTTATTAGTGGTTTTTATTTTGAAACGTTCACAAACATTTCAAAAACAATGCAAGTACAGTAAAAGAACTTTGTTTTTATGGAACCACTTTAGGGTAAATTGCTACCTTGACGCTTGGTCACCTCTGCATATTTTTCATGAAATTCGTACAGACAAGAACATTCTCACAGAGAATTGTAATACAACCATCAAAATCAAGAAGTTAGCATCGACATATTGTTAACATTTAATTCTGAGATCCCATTCAAGTTTCTTTAGTTTTTTTCAGTAATGGATCTATAGCAAAAGTATCCAGTCCAGAATCTCATGTTGCATTTAATTGTCATATGTCTTTCTGTCTGGGACGGTTTCTCAGTCTTTCCTTGAATTTCAGGTCAATTATTTTGTAAAATTCCCCTCATATGGATTTGGTTTTGTTTTTGTTTCTTTCTGGTTAGATGCAGGCATTTTTGTCCCACTGATCTTAGAAGTGATCCTGTGCTCTTCTCACTGCATCCCTTCAGGTGGCACATGATTTCGGTATTTTCTGTCTCATGATTTTCGTTTTGATCACTTGATCAAGGTGGTATCTGACAGCTTCTCCACCATAAAACTATTCTTTTCCTCTTGCAATTAATAAGTAATTTTTGTAAAAGCGATTCGAGGTAACTGTTTCTTATCAAAATTTTCATTCTTTTTAAAAAAAAATTTTTTTAAATTAATTTATTTATTTGAGAGAGAGACAGTGTGTGAGCAGGGGCGGCAGGCAGAAGCAGAGGAGGAAGCTGACTCCCCACTGAGCAGGGAGCCCGACATGGAACTCGAGCCCAGGACCCTGAGACCGTGACCTGAGCCAAAGGCAGATGGTTAACCAACTGAGCCACCCAGGGGCCCCTCATTCATTCTTTCATGCATTCATTCACTTATTATAGTTTTAGGCTCATGGATTCCTATTTTATTTAACAGATTATTATCCATTGCTTTTATTATTTATTTAGAGAAACTCCCACCCTCTGTTTCATAGTGCCCTCTTCTTTACAAGTGTGACAAATTCTCTACATAGATGATGAAGGCTTCTACTGTTGGCTTGTTAGCTAAGGGAGCGTTCTCACCACTGAGAACTTTATTGATTTCCGTCCCGGAAAACCTGGGTAGATGACTATATATAGGCACTGAATATCCAGTATCAGTTCTTTTGGCTCGTGTCAATGTTTATTCCTGCATGTTCCTTATAGTATATACATTAAATTATTTTTAAAATAACTGAAAGTTATTAGTCTCTGAATCCTCTGAATCCCTTCATTATGATGCAGGCTGCTATGAAATAATCAGCTTTGCGTCTTTTGTTTCCCAGACCTAGAAATATTTATAATATTTATGTACATGCTTAATTTCTAGCTATCTCAAAAAAGAATGAGGATGTCCTTATAAAAATAACACATTTATGAAATAAGAGAGTTAAAAGAATGCAGGAATAGAAACCATTGTAAGAGGAGAATAAATGCGTCATTCTCCCCTTCCGCTCCCCTGCCCTGAGGCTCTGGCCACTACCAATCTATTTTTTGCTTCAGTGATTCAGGTTTTTTTTATATTCCACATGTACGTGAGATTGGTCAGTATTTGCCTTTCTCTATCTCATCTATTGTACTTAGCACAATGCCTTCAAGGTCCATCCATGTTGTCATAAATGGCAGGATTCCCTTCCCTTTTGTGGCTGAATAGTATTTCATTATATACATATATTTCATTATATATATCACATTGAATTCATTCATTTATCAATGGACACGTTGTTTCCATGTCTTGCCTCTTGTAAATAATGATGCAATGAATACGGACGTGTGGATATCTCTTTGAGATAATATTTTTGTTTTCTCTGAATACTCAGAAGTGGAATTGTTGGATCAGATGGTAGTCCTATTTATAACTTTTTGAGGAACCTGCATGCTGTTTTCCATCATGGCTGTACCAATTTCCACTAACTGTGTACATGGGTGCCCTCCCCTCTACATCCTTGCCAACGCTTGTTATCTCTGGTCTTTTTTGATGATTGCCAGTCTAACAGGAGTGAGATGATATCTCATTGTGGCTTTTGTATTTCCCTGATGATGAGTGATGTTGAGCTCCTTTTCATGTACCTTCTGGTCATTTGAATATCTTCTTTGGAGGAATTTACATTTCTAGCAAGTTTCCATATGATGCTGGCACTGCTGGGCCAGGAACCAAACTTTGATAACCACTGCTCTAAACAAATTGCCAGTTCTGTGCACCTATAATAATATAATAATAATAATAATAATAATAATAATAATAATATATTTATCTATAATTATAGATAACATATTAATTATATGTGACATATAATATTGATATATTTTATTATATTATTATTGATTTTTAGTCATTGCCCCTTTTCCTAGACATTATTTCTCCTACCTCCACCTATCAAGACTCAGTGTTCCTCTCTTTTGTTGCTTATTTCAGATATGCTTCATCCATAAAGATATGGTACTACCCTTCCCTGGGCCCCCATTATTGCTCTGATTGTAGAATATACTTTCTTTATTGCCCTGTCAGACAACACACTCTTTGATGAAAAATGACAGAATCTTAATCTTTTTAAAAATCCTTTTAAATTGTTTTTCTGATTTCTCAGATCTCTTAAGTGGGATTCATGTAGTGTACAATTATATCCATGCTACATTTTGGCTATTTCTTCCACCCTTTTTTGTACAAAATCTAATATTAACTATGGTAAGTCCCAGTATGTACATTTCCCAGGTTTTTCTGTACTGGGAGGCAGGCTTTTACTTGACCTATTTTATTAAAAGGGTGCTGTTTGTTTAGTGGTTTGTGAACCCCAAATCTCTTCTTTAGCATTGTGCTTAATCCTTTCTAAAACAGTTTCTGACGGGAAAGGCAATGACTCTCAAATAATCCAAATTTAATTAGAAATACTGGATGCTTGTGTGTGAGAGAGAGAGAGAGAGAGAAGCTCTGAGTTCTCATTCCTTCTGCAACTACTTTCAACCTTGCCTCAACCCTGTCTCTCCTTCTGGACATTTCTCTCTGTCAGCCATTAGATGCAGGGACTAAATTCCCAGAGCTTTCATTTTTTGTGTTAGCATGTGGCTTTGGGCTGTTACAGACATTTAATTTCCAAAGAAGTCTACTAAGCTAATGACTGCCTGAAGCGTTCGCTGGGAAGGGGCTTTGTTGACCCCCTCTCTGAAAGCTCTTTCTGCCAGTCACCTGCCTAGACACAGAGCGTCCTGCACTCCTACAACTTCCCCCGAAGAAGGGTAAACATGGGGTTACCTTGGAGACGGCTTTTCCCAGAGTCTGAATACTTGCTTTCCCCACCCTTGTCCAGAGAGGCAAATTGCCAGAACATTATACAGAGTTAGCTTCTTGGTTATCTCATAAGAACAAATATTCCCCGGACTGTTCCTGTGGGAAAACATTAGAAATAATATTTTTCAAACTCTGGTTATAAAACTTTGTCACCTATACAGTTGCTGATTTCTGTAAGGCAGGCAAAATATACATTTTATTTGGAAGTTAGTCACACATTTTTTTAAGAAAGGAAAAGGAATTGTTTAAAATTGTTTAATAATTTATTTGCAGAAAGATTAGTAATCTTTATTAGTTAATGTCCTCACCTACCCCTAAGACATTATCCCAAATGGCAGGCCTTTTTCTTTGACATGGAAACTCAAATTGATTTACTCTACATCAAGCCTTTTGAACGTGAGCTGTGGCCTCATAAAAGTTTTCCAGAGTCTGTAAGCCCAATTTGGAAGGCCTCAGATGCCATCTCAATGTAATAAGGTCCAATATTTTTCAACCTCTAACTCTATTCTTTAATGATTAGGGTTTCTATATGCAAAGAAAATAGGGAAATACCATGGTATGGTCCAACTCTAAGATGATTTAAAAAGGTGTTTCAAATACTATATATATAGTGCTTCTTAATAAAGACATAACAAAAATGACCTACATATAAAACTGACTAATAATAAAAAGCATGATTTGGAAGGAAAAAAGGGGGTCTGAAAGGATGTACTCCTAAAGTAAAAAAATATATTATGGTATATGTCATAGACCTGGTCATTCTCTAGGACTTAAACTTTTCAGGATACACAATCCCCAAGACAATGTTTCGGTTAGAACTTGAAAATGTGTTTAGAATGGACCACTAAGTATAGAGGTCAAAGGAAGAAAACATTTAAATAAAACTCCTACAGTCTAAAAACAACCAATGCGAGTTACTTATTTACAAAGAAGAAATAGCTTCAATGAAAGCAATGTGGAAGAGTATTGATTAAACACAAAAGTGACAAGTCACAGAGTCAGCATCTGTATACTGAGGCCTTTGGGTGACAAGGGGAGCCAGAAACACGTGATGTGGCTGGTGGGGACAGGCAGGAGAGATGAGAGCTGAGAAGGGCGCTGGGTAATGTAATCCCAACTCGGGCAGTGTATACGCTGTGCTGGCTTGTGTTTTTACTGCGTATCATCCGGCCAGTCCCCGGTGATGCTCTGTTTAACTAGACCCCTCTTGGCCTTTCTAGAGTGACAGCTTGATGGGAGCAGCCTTTCGAGCTATGTTGGGTTCTTCCTTCTGATGAGGTCACGCCAAGCTTCTATTAACTGTTTACTCATGAATTTGTAGTATAAACTGATTCTCCTGGAGGCTATGTAAACAGAAATGAAGCAGAAATATTCTGCTTTTTAAGGGGCAGACTAAGGATTAGATGTCACTGCTGGGATGCAAATTACAGTTCCAAAAATGGTTGAGCTGTGGGTCCCTTGACTGGGGTGGATGGCTTTATCCTTTCCTCCGCTTTGCAGCTGGTTTGTTTGTAATTTGTCCATCATGATCACTAACAGAATAGTAATAATAATAATTAATAATTAATGATAATAATAATAAGAAGAAATAGAAGATATTCTAAAATAAGTTTCCCCTCCCCCATCCATTTTTTTTTGAGACTATTTAATGGGGTATTTAGCAGAAAACTTGAGGTGATTTAGGACTAAGTTTCATGAGCAAAGAAGATTGAATTTGAATTAGAGGCAGCACTGGATAGTGAAAAAAGTATGGATGTAGGAGTAGGCAATCCTACAATTTAAAACCAGGTTTCGTCCTTGAGACGTGTGTGACCTTGGGCAAGTTAGCCAAACTTGTTGACCTTCAGCTTCCTCATTTGTGAAGTTGAGGTAATCACATATCCCTCACAGAGTCGTCCTTGGATTCAATGCAGCATGAATGCTGGTGTTAACGCAGTGCCTGGTTTATAAGCATTCATTTCTTCCTTCCTTGTAACAGCGGTAAAAGCTAAATGATTAAGTTTTTCAGCTTTGTCTGTTAGGAGTGCTATTAGTTGGTTCGTGTGTGTGTGTGTGTGTGTGTGTGTGTGTGTGTGTGTGTGACACCAGTTCTTACTTTCTGATGTTACAAGATGCTCCAGGTGTTATTTCTTGCTCTAGTCCAAGAATCAGCCATTTCTCCAAGGAGCCTTTAGTGCTAGAAACCAAGATCCGGGCGCTCATGTGCTCACATGTACTACTATCATTTTAAACACATTTTATTTTCTACATGCGTTTTAGATTTACAGATACAATTAGAAACATAGTTCAGAGAGTACCCATATGTTCCAGTTTCTCCTATTATTAATGTATTACTATGGTACATTTATTAGAGTTAATGAGCCAATATTGATACATTATTAACTAAAGTCCAAACTTTCTTCAGATATTCTTAGTTTTTATATAATGTCCTCTTTATGTTAGAAAATTACCTCCAGGATGCTATATTACATTTAGTTTTCATGTGTCCTTGGGGTCCTCTTGATTGTGACACTGTCTCAAACTGTCATTGTTTTGGATGACCTTAAATGTTTTGAGGAGTACTGGGCAGGTATTTTGTAGGATGTCCCTCTACTGGAATTTGTCTGGTGTTTTTCTCATGTTTAGAGTGGGGTTATGGTTTTGGGGGATAATATCCAGAGGTGAAGTACCATTCTCATCAGCTCATATTGGGGGTACATACTGTCATCATGAGTCATCACTGTTGGTATTGACCTTGATCACCTGGCTGAGGTGGTGTTTGCCAGGTTTCTCCACGGCGGACTTAGTCTCTTGTTCGCCCTTTCCATGCTGGGTTCTTCGGAAGAAAGTCGCGATGCCCCGCCCACACTTCAGCGGTGTGGCATTACGCTCTTCCTCCTGGAAGGGAGAGGATCCACACGAATCATTTGAAATTCTTTGCATGGGATCTTTAATCATTTTCTTGTTTTGCTTTCTGGTATCTGTTTCTCACTGCTAGAAGCGAAATGCCTGTTTCTACAGGGCAAATTTTAATTAAGCAAATATATACTCCTGGACTTGTTAAATACTCAGAACAATTGATAATAGATAGGCATATTTTTAGTCCAACATTAGTCATTTCTCAGTTACTGAATCTGTGGTAATACAGTAAGCCTGGTTCTGCTTTTCCTGTTTGAACACCAGTTTCTTAAATAACACCATTTTGGCTTAAATATATAGAAATATCACTACTAATTAAAAGTCACTCTTTATGTTTAATATGTCTCCTAATTTCTGCACGGTGAAACATTGCTGAGTTTTCTGATGGCCAACCAGGGAAAATTAGGCTCTGATCTTATTTTGAAGAATAATTGACCACTAAAAACATGAGGCAAACGAGACCTACTGTGAAGTGCACATTTTCCCACAATAATTACTAGGTTGTTTTCTAATAAATGGCAGAGCTGTGCAGCGTCACATTTAGTATGAGAATACATAGACACTGAGAGCAGTTTAAGGTTAAAAGGAAAACAAAATACTCCCTGGGGTTTTAATCACTAATTACAGGTCTATAAATAACCATTTCTTGGATTCAGCAGGCATTTGGTCTCCTGGATATGATTTAGTTTGGCATATGGGCTTGCCAGGTTTTTTTTTCCTTCTTCCTTTTGTGAACTGCATGAAATGACTGGAGAGGTCAGACGTGAAGACAGGTGGTGAAAATGTTCAGGGCAAAAAATACAAAAAGTAATTGTCTGGATTTGCCAGCAGTTCTGTTCAGTGACCTAAAGGAGTTGACCCAGCACTATATTTAGATTTTGCAAGACGGTATACCGAACACACTGTTTTGGCCTTCATTTTTCTGAGTAACTATTGTGTGTTCATTGAAAAGATTTATACTGCAGCATCTGGTCCATGCAATGTATAAGGATGGGAAATATTCACTGGAAAAAAAAATTCAAACCACAGATAAGTGTAGTTATTTTCTTTCCTTTTGAACACAGATTTCTATGCATTGCAAAGTTAGCCCCAAACTTTAATATGCCTATGATAATAAGCATGGGTTCTTTTGAGAAAAGTAATATTTTAAAATTGAACTTTGCATAACCTGAATAAAGCCTTATATGGTTACCTGCCAACATGCGTACTCCATGTTTTATATATCATTATTCTGTGTAATTTAGGATTATGTCTATTTTTAAGGCCCCGCTGGCTCTGGGATTATTATCTATTTCCTACCACTTGAAGGAAAATTAACACCCCGATGCTAGTTCTGTCACCTATTTTGATAGAATCTAAATTCATGTAAAACATAATTAGGTAGGTTTCCAGGTACTTCCCAAGGAATCAGAAAATCTCATCTTGTGCTTCAAGAGGTAGATGGTTGAATGTGAGTTAAAAGTTCCACTCCTATCAGGAAATAACAACACAGTTTCTTGATTTCATAAAGTTCAATTTTCCCCTCAAGCTACTCCATGTTTTACATACATTATTTCACCTTTTCTGAAGGTGGACTGGGGTTTAACTTTATATTTGTACATTATTTCGAAGAATAGGAGCTTGGGGCATTGAGACATTTAAGTCAATGGTTTTGCCATAGACCAAGCATTTTGAATGTTAACCGAGGACTCACTCAACCAGGACCTCATACTAAGACTCTGAAACTACAGTAACAGCCGAAGGATAATCCTCTTCTGGAAGACTCTCTTCGCTTCATTCTTCTCTCCAAAAACCTTCTGGATCTTCAGGGAAGATATTTACAGGTTTTTAGGGCCTGGGCTGGGTGACTTGTAAGGTGGGTTTTACAAAGCAAGAAACTGGTTGAGATTAGACAGAGTTTATGACATAATAGCTTTGGATAAGTAGGTATGTCGAGGCAGTAGTTGACGCTGTTAGTCTCCTTGGGTAAATTATTTAGTTGGTTCCACAATCTTGTGTTTAAGGAGCAAGTGTTTTCTCAAGCAATTAGCTGAGTTATTTTATGCTGCTTCTCATTAGTGTTTAACATAGGGAAAAGAAAATATGCCTGGTCCCAGGATTGTTTGACACAGGGACAGAGATCATGTTGATTTCAGTCGCCAACATACACACACCCAAACTCTCAGCCACTTTTTTTGGCTTCGTTTCCTCCAAACCCCCTTGCTACTACTGCAATCTAATCACCATTGTTTCTCACCTGGAATGCCGTAATAAATTCCAAATTCTTTCTGCTTTTCTTTTTACTTTTCTAAAATCAATTCTCTACACAGATGCTTACTGAACACTTTTGTCCCCTACTTAAAATCTTCCAAAAGTTTCACATTGGACTTGATGAGTAAGTGGCATCTGTTACTCATCACTAGAGGTAGAAATCTGAACACTTCTGCCCCGTGCATCTTGGTATCAGGGTTGCCAAGGAAAACAAGATGCAGGCGAGCACTGGAAGGAGCAACACTTTACTCACACAGGGAAGAAACAGAGCAAGATTAGCTTCAGTAGTGGGCATCAGATGGCCAATGGGTCCCTCTGTCACAGCCAATGCTGGGCAGTTGGCCTGAGTGGCCTTCTTGTGCTTCCTGTCCCCTCACTGCATGGGACAGATATAGTAGTGGGGTTGACCAGTTGCCGTATGGCCCACACACATAAGCAGATGAAGAGAGTACGCATTGAATCTGAAACCAGGAAAGGTAAACCCACACAAGGTGATAAGCCCAGCGGACTGTGAGGCTGTGAGTACTCTTTAGCTTTCGGTAAGGAAGGCCCAAAACCCATTCTTCTGTAGCCAAAAGGGGATCAAAAGACTGGATGCATAAAGTTACTTTTCCCAGCAGCACTCAGAATGAAACCGAAAGTTCTTACATTGACAGAAAGCCCGTGCTGTTCTCTCTGACTCGAGCTTGAACTGTTCTCCCCTTTGGTCTAGCACTGTGATGTGGTCATAGAGACCTTTCTTCCGTTCCTACCTTGTGGCCTATGGACTATTCCCTTAGGCTTGTCTGGGAGGCCTCTGCCTGCAATCTTGGGATAGTTGTCTCTTCTTTCCTAATTGAGATCTTATCTCAAAGATCATTTTATCAGAACTTCCTTGACTACTGAATACAACATAGTTCCTTTTGCCCCCATATATTATGTGATCTAATTCTACGCTTTTTCATATGATTTACTATTATTAGGAATTACTCTGTTCACTTAGTCATTTACTTATTTCTGATTTTGTCCTATGGAATATGAGCCAGAACCTCTGTCGTCTTTAATGCTCTATTCCCAGTACCTAGAATGTTGCTTTGTACATAGTAAATCTTTTTAAATATATGTTTCACTGTGTTTGTGGCAATTAGGAGAGTGCTCTGATACATCGCAAGTTCAAGTGTAAATTGTGGTGCAGTTCAGCAATATCTGTTAGTATTAGAAATGTTCATGCTTTTTGATGTGGCATGTCTGTGTCTAGGTATTTGTCCTACAGGTATACTTGCACCTGTGAAAAAGCAGGTACACGCAAAGCTACTCATTATGCACACACACAGCAAGTCTGAAGCTGCTCTCTTAGAAGGGCTTGCTTGCAAGGTTGGCTCTTGGTTGGCTTCTGGTAACTTGGCTGGTAAACAGTTCCCTGAACTGATATGAAATGTTGCCAACTAAGGCTGTTTTACCCACTTGGAGCACGGAGCACCTGCTTTTTAAATGGAAATGTGGAGCTTGGGTAGTTGCTAGGCAGGCGTTATCTGTGTGACCAGCCCCCAGGGAAAACCTTAGCATGAGTGTCTGGTGGGTTTCCCTGGGCCGAACCACTGCACGCATGTTACTGCATGTTTTGCTGCTGAAGGTCAGAGCACAGTCTGTGTCCTCTCACCGGAGGAAGAGATGGTAGGAAGCCGATGCTTGGATTTCTTCCGGCTCTGCTTGTGTCTTTTCCACTGGCTGACCCTGTTCTGTATCCTCTTGCCGTAATAATCCTCAGCTGTGAGCACAACTATATTCTGAGATCTGCAAGTTCTTCTAATGAATCATGAAATCTACGGATGGTCTTGGGGATCTGTGAAACATTCATGATAAATTGTCTCCGCAGAAAAATATTAAAGCAAGCAAAATATCCGTGAATCGAGGACTAGTTATGGCACACACACAAAAAAGAATACTCTGCCATACTTCCGTATGAGGCAATCCTATATTCTGATATGGAAATATTGATAAAATATCTTAAGGGAAAGCCCAGAATTCAGGGTGGTTTGTGGAAATTATATGCTTCTATTTGTGCACACACATATTTTGGAAATGTATAGAGTATCACGGGAAATATGTTTAAGAAGTTGATAATAATGGATTCCTCTGAGAAGAAGGACTTGGTGGTTGAGGGGAAGCAAAGGGCAAGAGAGGTTTTATTATCCACCTTGGCCACTAGTCCCATGTGGCTATTTAACTTGAACTAAAATAAAATAAAATAAAATAAATAAAATAAAATAAAATAAATAAAATAAAATAAAATAAAATAAATAAAATAAAATAAAATAAAATAAAATAAAATACAAGTGGGTTCTCAGTTGTACTAGCCGTGTTTCATAGTAGCCACATATGGGTAGTGGCTCCATACTGGTCAGCACAGACCCAGAATATTTCCATCATTGAAGAATGCTGTTTTATAGCACTTAAGAGCAGCTTAAATTCTCAGTCCTTATCTATAAAAGCAAATCTTCAGCCTAGGGGCTGCAGCCACTTCCAGATCTTGGAAACCCTAGCCAATTCACCAGAGAGTGCCAAGGACCACAGAGTGGGATTATTGGCCTCCCGCCTTCACCAGCTCCAGCAACTTAGCCCATAGGCATTTGGCTGGTTCCAGCACACTCATGTGCAGAGTGAAACAGACCTCCTTGCTGTTCACTCCCTCACTACCTCAGGAAATAGCTCTTGTAACTGTCCAAAAAGAAATTATAATCAATTTTATACGCTTGAATTGAAAGATGTCAGTAATGGTACTATTAGTATTTTTACAGTTCAGCTCATTATTTATTAAGTGCCTACTGAATAATAAATGACCTTTATCTGTGAGGTCCTTACGGTCCGGTATGGGAGATGGAAAAAGGAACAGATTGTGTTGATACAATAGCATGAATGGTGCCAATGTAAAAGTTTGCTCAAGATGCAGTGAGACATGGCGGAAGCCTGCCTGGTCCAGTCGGAGTGGTTGTGTAAGACAGCTTAGGCATGGAGAGTGGGAAGAGTGCTCTAGACAGAGGAATGTCACCTTGGCAATAGACAAGAAGGTGTGATAGAGTGTTGGGCGTCCCACAGTCACTGAGTACTAGAGTGCTATAGGTGAAGGGTGCCTGGGTGGCTCTATCGGTTAAATGTCTGCCTTCAGCTCAGGCCATGATCCCAGGGTCCTGGGATTGAGCCCCGCAGGGAGACTGCTTCTCCCTCTCCCTCTGCCTGCTGCTCTCCCTGCTTGTGCTCACTCTCTTGCACGTGTGCGCGCTCTCTCTCTCTCAAATAAATAAATACAATCTTTAAAAACAACGTGCGCGCGCTCTCTCTCTCAAATAAATAAATACAATCTTTAAAAACAACAACAACAACAACAACAGCAACAACAACAACACACACACACACACACACACACACACACACACACACACACAAAAGCTGTAGGTGGAGACCAGGACAAGAAATGACAAGAAAGGCAAATAAGGGTTAAGTGGTGGGAGGCCTTGTGCCAAATGCCAGGGAGATGGGATTTATCTGGTAAGGCCTGGAAAGAGAACGAGGCTTGGAGCAGAGAGCAGGGTGTCAGATGTGTGTGAATTTCTCTGACTGTGTTTTGAGGGATGGATTCAGGCAGGTAACACCCAGGAAAGGTGACCCATTAGGACATTGTTGTCACAGTCCAGATGAAAACTGAGGAAGTCCTTTTTTATTAATGCCTTTTTATCAGCATTTTTCTCTTCTGTCTCATTTTTTTCTACTTCCTCACTGATGCTTCTTGAGATCATCTTTCAGATAAACTGCTTGAACCCAAGTCCCATCTCAGGGTCTGCTAGTGGGAGAATACGAAGTAAGCAATGAAGCAAGTGGCCAGTAGAGTCAAATGCTGCACAGAGGGACCAGTAAAATAAGAACTGAACGTTTTTTTGTGGCTTCCTCAATTGGGATGTCATTGGTCACTTTTGTAAGGGCTTTTCCTGGAAGCTGTGGCAGCAGCATTCAGATTGCAGAGAGCCAAGGAGTGGTTTTGAGGTGAGGAAGAAGGAAAATGAATACAGATGAAGCTTCCAAAAGATGTGGCAAGGGATAAGGTGATAGCTACAAGGAGACACAGGTTCAAGGGATGGAATTTTCCAGAATAAGAGAGGTTTTTACAATGGACGTGTCAGACAGTGCTACTGTCCTACCCTCATACAGTTACTTCTCAAATAATCTTGCCATGTCTGAAAAGACACCCACATAGTAAAAGAAAGGCAGGGATAGAAAAAGGTAGATAACTGACAACATAATTTGAGCTCCTGGATCCAGCTATGCCTGAAGCTTCCAAATTCCCCAACCCTTGCAGCTGGACTTGTGAGTTAAGTGAATTCTCCATGTTGCCTGAGTCAGAAGGAGTTAGGTTTCTGTAGCTTGAAAATTGTGAGTGGTATATAAGCCTTTCTTCTAGAAGACTAATTAGAATACATTTCTGTTTTTACAACACACACACACACACAATTAAAAGTGGTGAAAGGTAGAGAGAACAAATAGAAAAAGAGAAAGTGGTGTAAGACAGACCAAATTTATGAAATGAGGCCCTTGAGAGGATGCTAGCTGATGAAACCAAGAATTTGAATGAAATAATTACTCACAAGTATCTTTTTTATGGCATTTTGGTGTGATGATTTTAAAATACACAGAAAAACTATTGTGAAGTTAGCAGTCCTATATCTATACCTAGATGCTACCATTAACATTTTCTGTTTCTATTTTTGCTTTACTACATATCTCATTTATCCATCCTTCTGTCTGTTCAAGGCATCTTAGTTTTTGATGCATTTCAAAAGAAGCTGCAGATACTAGGACACTCCACTCCTTAAATCTTTCCACAAGCATATCATTAACTTGATTTCTAAATTTGTTTATCATGAAGTACCTAACATTTTGAAAAAAATTACCCTTTGATCTTTTAAAATTCAAGCACTGTTATTATTTTTGTGCTGTTATTATAATTTTAAAGGATATTTTCATGTTCCCATCATATTTCACAGCATGATCCATTAGACACATTTCTGAAAAATATAAACCAAGCTCATTCAAGTAGGTTTCTAATATGTTGCCTTATGAAGGAGCCTGAAATAATCATGAATTAGAGTATGGTGTTTGACATATGTCTACCGTGGTTGGGAAAGTCAATTGCATAACAGTGGCACTTGCCTTGTTACATTGCTAACAGCCTTGCAAATGACCACACGTACCTAAGTTTCAATTACTATCTTCCCTGATAGAATGTTGACCCTGGAAGGCATGTGAGCCTGGGCCTATGAAGAGCTTTGGCTTTGTAACAGAGCTTAGGACACTATTTTCTGAGAAAATATAGAAGTGTAAATATTCTATACAGATAAATGTTTTGTATAAGAATCCACCTTAGTTCTTGTCCTAGCCTTTACCTGTATCTAAATACTGTGTTCTCTTTATATTGTAAATCCTTGCTCTCTGAGTTTAATTTCTGAATATCTGCATATTTCTTGGCCTGATGTAATTTACTATATTGCTGCTGAATCCTCTGACTGCTCACTACTCCATCATTGCCCCTTCTTCCTGACCTCACAAGGACACTTTGAACAGTGGCTTCACGTGGTCCTGTCACTGGCGTCCAGAAGACTAGGGTGTGAGCTGCAAAGAACCTACAGTCCAGGTTCGTTCACTTTGCTCACGTTTATATGACTTTTTAGTTAAGTCCTACGTGTCATATGTCTTCGTGTCCTGTTTTCTGTGATACAATTGAATAAAAATATTCTGTTGATTGGACAAATACAAGCAATATGTCTGAAAAAGGGTATCGGAAAGAGTCTTTTGGAATCTGAAAGAGCTGCTCTTTTCTTTCCTCTGCGGCTGATTCTCCCAGCTGTGCTCTGGATCCCCCCCCCCCCCGCTTATGCCATCACATATGCCCTTTGTTTCTGGAAGCTTCTAAGTTACCCTCTCTATTGTCTGTTTTTTATCAGCACAAATCCTTACACATATCACCTTTGAACATTATTTTTAAAGTCCCTCTTTGGCCTCATATTTCCTTTTTATTTTGCCTCTTCTCCTTCTTTCTTCTGGGGCTTACCCACATTTGCCCATCTCTCCTCTCTCCTTTATCTCTTTTACTCCTCAGATCACTGCAATGTGACTTCGGTTCTCTTCCTCCAATGTGAGAGTTATTTTCCCCAAAGTCACTAAATTAATGAACATTTTCAGTCCTAATCCTATTTTATTTCCTTTGCAACCTAATAGCTAATATTTATCGAGGGCTTATTATATGTTAGGCCTTAGTGGAACTGCTAACCTCAAAATAATCTATAAGGTAAGTACTACTTTTACCCCTATTTGTTACATGAGGAAACTATTGCAAAAGAGGTTGGGAAAGGTCCTCAAGGTCACCTAGTCAATAGTAAGTGGTGCATCTAGAATCCACACCAGGCAAGTGAGCCCAGGGCCCGGGGCATGTCCTTGACCATTCTCCCTACCCTCTGAGCTGTGGACGTTCTCTTGACTCTTTTTTTCTCTCAAACTGCACGCTTTTCTCTACCTTACCGCCACCATCCTAGTTTGGAAGGCACTGGCCCATGAGGATTATTTAAAATGCTCCCCAATCAGCCACTCTGCTGCCAGGCTTGCCCTGTGTAATCCATTTTCTAGACCGCAGACAGAGTGACCTTGCTGAAGCTCAGACATAATCACGGCAGGCTCTCTGCTTAAAATCCTTCAAGGGCTTCCTGGTTTTTAATCAAAAGTACAGTTCCTTTTATTCCTTTTAAAGGAGCTTCAAGATCTGAATCCTGTCAAATTTACCTCTTTGGTTGTGTCTCTGGGCAGTCCCCATTGGCCTACGAGGACTCCAAGCTGCTGACCAAAGGCCCACACTCTCTCTTACTCCAGGTCTTTTTTAAAGGCTCTCTTTTAGCTCTTCCTGGAAAGTTCTTGCTCTCGGCTTCCTTTGTCTGGTGTCATTTTAGATATCGCCCCCCTGGAAGCCTTCTTTCGGCCCTTGTCCTGGGTTCATGGCTCTCCATGTGCTCCCACAGCTTCCAGCCTGTACTTGAAGCATCAGGCTTACCACTGTGTCTTTTTAATCACTCACCGATGCTTGTCTTACCCATTTGAGTATGTCTTGCTCACCTAGCCCAGTGTCTGATACATGGTAGGTGCTCATTAGATATTTACTGAATGACCAATGAATGTCAAGCATTTCAGAAGTTTTGAATAATACTCAAAAGTGGATCCGTAAATGCATTTTTGCTGGTTTCATGTTGCTTCTGGGCATCTCTTTCCCCACCTACGAAATGGGACTATCATAGGTATCATCATTCTAATCTATTTTTATGCTGAAACCACAAGTTTTAAGTAGCATGAGTTCGATCTCTCAAAATTCATAGAGAATTTTTTGCTATTAATAAGGAAAAGCAGAATTAAGTGTTTTCTGGGAATCTTCTTGGATTTTTATGGCCTTTTGGCCTTTTTATGACTTCTATAATTTATATCTGAATTCTTGAGTGGCCAGTAAAAGCTTTATCTAAGCTATATCCATTTGAAAGTAACTGTATATACCAGTTAGGATTTTGGGTTATGCTGAGGTGACAAACAACTCCAAATATCTGTGGCTTCAAGTAACCAAGTTTTATTCCTCATCCAACCATGTGTCTTATGGATCTACAGGTGGTTAGATTCGTTATAACTGCTTAGGAGCCCAGGTTGAGAGAGGAGCTGCCATCTGGAATGTGGCCAGCTACCATGCCAGAAGGACCAAAAAAAAAAGTTTGAGCATCTCCCAATGGCCATTCGATGTTCCAGCCTGGAAATGACACATTTCATTTAAGCTTATGACCCATTAACCAGAAATAGTCACATGGCTCTACCCATAGGGATGTCTGGTAGCTCTTGGAAGTCAGAGAACTGGCCATACATCGCAGACTGTGCCGGCTACCTGAGGAGATCTCCGATCCTTTCATTCCCACTAGAATGCTTCTTCCAACAGTTCTTTCATAACAGCCTTCCTAGCATTTTCTAGAGTGATCCTTCTTAACACCATGCCAGATTCCAAGACAACCTGTTTATCTTATCCTCACTGTCTTTGTCCAAAGCTCAATGCAGAGTCACTGTGCTGTCCCTTAGCCTGTCTCCCCTTGTCTGGCTTCTGTTGTCACAGCGATACTGCCCTGCAGCTCTGACCTGGGACTTGTTCTCCTGTTTCTGAGCATCAAGCCACCACTCCCACATCACACCCACTTCCTTCTCTCCCTCAAGAGCGTCAGCATCTGAAGGAAATGGGTAATGGTCATTTCCGGGATCTATGAATTTGGACTCTTGTTTGTTTGTTTTTAAGATGTTATTTACTTATTTTTGAGTAAACTCTCTACCCAACATGGGGCTTGAACCCACAACCCTGAGATCAAGAGTCGCAAGCTCTACCCACTGAACCAGCCAGACACCCCTGAATTTAGACCCTTGTAAAGGAAATTTTGGATCATAGAATCCTAAATTACTTACACTACTTAAAAAAAATGCCTCTTAAGCCTGGCTTCCCATATCCTAAGATGCCAATTTGAAGGCAGCAAATACCAGTGGAGCACAAAAGGTATGAGGCTGTAGTTAGAATGCGACTCTGAAGGTTCACCACAGGGTAAGGACCACCCGTGCCATAGGGTGCGCGGTCTTTGTCTGTTTCCTTGTTTGTAACTGGGTGTATCAGCTGTGACCGCCCTTTCAGGGACAGGGATTTTGAGATTTTTTTTTGTTGTGTTTATCTTAGTTTTCTTTTTTCTTTTGTGTTTTTTAGCGCTCAACATTGAGAATGGGAAAATGGACTTACAGTTGGTAGTTTGGTTACCTGCACTCCAAATGTGATGGCAATTGACTTATTACTGTTTATTTGTTTGCTTATCTAGTTATTTAATTATTTTTGAAGTACAGTTGACATACCATTTTATATTAGTTTTAGGTGTACCACACCGTGATTTGACAATTCTGTACATTCCTCAATGTTCACCATGGTGTGTCATCATCTGTCACCATACAAAGTTATTACGATATTATTGGCCATATTTCCGATGGTGTACTTTTCATCTCTGTGACTTATTTATTTATAACTGAAAATTTGTACCTCTTAATCCCCTTCACCTATTCTGCTATCTACCCACCTCCTTCCCCTCTGACTACTCTCTGTATTTGTGAGTCTGTTTCTGTTTTTTTGTTTATCTGTTTTGTGTTTTAGATTCCACATATGAATGAAATCATATGGTATTTGTCTTTCTCTGCCTGACTTATTTCACTTAGCATAATACCCTCCAGATCCATCCATGTTACCATGAATGGCAAGATTTTCTTCTCTTTTTTTATGGCTGAGTAACATCCCATTGTGTGTGTGTGTGTGTGTGTGTGTGTGTGTGTGAATGAATCACATCTTCTTCATTCATTTTATTGATATATGGCTTAGGTTGCTTCCATATCTGGGCTACTGTAAATACTACTACAGTGAATGTGAGGGTACGTATGTCTTTTCAAATTAGTGGTTTTGTTTTCTTTGGGTAAATGCCCTGTAGTGGAATTACTGGAATGTATGTTGTTTCTATTTTTAGTTTTTCGAGGAAACTTCATACTATTTTCCACAGCGGCTGCACCAGTTTATATCCCCAAACAGTGCACGAGGGTTCCCTTTTCTTCACATCCTCGCCAACACTGGTTATTTCTTGTCTTTTTGATACCAGCCAGTCATTACCGGTGTTTCCCCAAAAGGTTCCTTAATTAGGAGGCCTTAGATGTACACGTGTTTGATTGTAGGCACAACATTCAAAATTAAAAAGGGGAAAGCCAGATTTTCTAATTTTTCCATGGTGCTTTAGGAATCTTTCTTATAATACATTAGACTTTTCCTCCCCCTCCCCCCTTTTTTTTGTTTTAGTAATCATGATAGGAGTTTCAAAAATGTTTACTATCTCCCTGAGTTACGTACTAGTATTCTACAATTTCTTTGGTTTTTGCAAGTAATCAATTATATCACCCGTATAATATAGGGATCTGAAAGAAAGAAAAAAAAGATGACACTAGTAAGAGACTTCTTTGGGTAAAATCTTCACAAGGATTCTTTCTTTCTTTCCAAACAGAACCTTAAAATAAATTTGGAGTGTGGAGCCGAGTGTAACGGTGACAGCAGTGTGCCTGCTGCCTACCAAAAGTTGAATTCTGTGTCAGGAATGATAATTACTGGCTCTGAAGCAGAAAAACTATCTACTCTGTCCTGATTACTAATTAATCAGGTGCTAAAGGCATTTAAACCAGTGACCTTATTTCAGTGATGGAAGTTACAAAGTGATGCTTAAGATTTAAAGGGACGCCGGGTCCTTCTCCTCACCCCCCACACAGCCAAAAGGTTAAATGCAGTAGGAAGATAATTCTGTGTGTGTGTGTGTGTGTGTGTGTGTGTGTGTGTGTGTGATCATTTGTCTTATTCTCATTGAAGTAGTATCGAGAGAGAGGGTGGTTTTCTGAAGGCTCAGGTTTCAACTATAGAATGATATCCTTGGAAGGGTCCCTAGAGATTATAACATTCTACTTCCACATTGATAAATAAGTCATATTTATCTTAATAGATGCTTTGTTGGCATTTAAATTGTTTGGGTTCTGTCTTTATGTAATGCATGATTACTGGTAAAATTTTGAAAACTTATGAAAAAAAAGAAGAAATGCTTATAATGATGCTGTTTTACATTTTGTTATCTGTTTTCCACATATTTTATATTTTATTTCTTACTGATAGAACAATTTATTAAATCACACTGTACCTTTCTTCTATAATCTGATATTTTTATAAACTTTTTTTGTGGCATGAAATTTACTTTGTCGTATGACATGATTACTGGGTAGTACTCAACTGAAAAAATGTAAAAAATCTATGCAATCCCTATTATTGGACATTTTGATGATTTCCACTTTTCACTCCTGTAAAACTACATTCTACATAATTATTAGTGTTACATCTCTAATTATTCCTTAGGATAAATGGTTAGGAATTGAATTAGTAGGTCAAGGGACATAAATATTTTTAAGGCTTTTGATATATTACTGAACTGCTGTTCAGAAAGTTTATACCAAATTTCATCAGTAGCAGCAGCATATAAAAGAAACCCTCTCTGCAACCCTCAGCAATACTGAATATTAACCTACTTAAAAATCTTTTATCAATGCATAAGTGAACATGAACTTTTCTTATTTCAATTTGCATTTCTTTACTTTCTATTAAGATTGAACATTTATCAAGAATTCCTATGGATGCTTTTCTCAACTGTCTATGAATGTGCTTTTTCTATTTTCCCTCTGGGCTGTTATACATTTTATTGATTAGTAGAAAGTTCTTTGTATATTAAGGTTATTAGCCTCTTATATAATGCAAACTTTTGTTCTAGATTGTCGTTTACACTACAATTTCTTTTGTCCTTTTCTGTGCTGAAATGAGTATATTGGTTTTTAGTTATAATATTTAAATATGTAACCTAGAGAAAGGATTTTTTTCCCCTGGAATTCAGTTGCTTTGTCTGTAAAATGTGTGTGCGGGGAGGGATGGATGGGGCTAGGGACTGGGAGGAACGAACTAAAGAGATTGGATGAAATGATCCGTTACAACTCTTTCAGACCTAAAAATTCTATAATTCCATTACTTCCCAGTTCTATCCTAATTACTGTATATAATCAAGCCATATGGTACTTTTCTGATCTTGTAAATTTGGGGCAAGCATTACCATTGCTTATTAAATCTTGGTGCTACAAATTCAGGGTTAATTTTCTTTTAATGAAGAAACTTCTGCATGACCCCAGGGCTTTTTTCTTCTGTTAAACTGTTATGAACCATTTCCATTTTAAAAACACCAGTAGCTTTAATGAGTCAGGCCTGCCACTTTCATAAAATTGCAGCTAATGAATGACCTTGTAGACAGAAATGGGCAACACAATTAGAGTTACCAAAGTTTTCTTTCTGACTTTGAGCCTGTTTAACTTTTTTCATCCTGTGCATGGACACACACATAGAGCCCCTGAAAATTAAGTGTACAACACACTTGGGGCTGCAGCATTAATAAAAGAGACAGAGTACTTTGTACCTGAAACCATCAGCAGGGACGTCTGCTTGTAAGGAGACATGGCAGCTTGTTGACAGGTGGTTCTCATGGGGATTTACAGCTATGAAGCTTGGGGATGTCTATATTTCTAGATTTATACATTCTATGGAATATTCTCTATTTTTATATTTTAGTTGGAGTAGCTTGGAGAAGTCCCAAAGCACTTTTTTTTCGTATTGGAACACCATGGTTTTCCATGGTATCACAGAGTGTTGAACAGAAAGGTCTTGAACCTTTCATGTAGTCTACCTTATTAGATCACAGGAGGACACTACCGGGAGCTGAATGATTCTCCTTTTTTTAAGCTAATTTTTTGTATCATTAAAAAAAAATACATATTGATCGTAAACTCTAGAAGTTGGCATTCCCTGCAGAAAATGTCTGTAAAGAATCCTGACTCCAGGTTGTTTCTCAGTAAGGTGCTGTGTTTCCTGTTTTGTCCATTATAGTTTTGAAAGACGCACCTAACAGCCAGTTTCCCCAGAAAATCTTAATTTATAATTACCTAGAATCAGCACTTTATTTCTAGTTAAAATGTTTCCTTCTCCCTGAAAATCAGTGGAAGAAGGCCTGGAGAGATCTCTTCAGGAAATTGCTTCCATGGGCTGAAATATCCTGGATTCCTTGCTACTTTTCTGAATTCCAGACCTCAGCCTGATATGGTTGTTGTTCCTTTTTTCCTTTTATCACTGAGTCTTTGAAGATGGGTCTGGCCATTTTTTAGTTTATAAACTAGTGCAATATGTATGATATTTTAGAAAGCTTCTTAATTTAGGTCTCATTGTTAGCAAGTTCTCCTTCACTCTTTCACCTTTGTGCCGTAGCCAACAAACCAGGAGTCTGGAAGAGGAAGACACAATGCAAGGGAAGGAAGACAAGAGGGAAAAGTGAGGGACAAGTTCCTGATAGCATTTTGAGGATTGTTGGGAGAGGAAGAGAGTGAGAGGCGAGAGATACGAGGTGAGGCTGAGCTCTAGCTCCTTTCTCTGGCTTTGGGCTGGGCATGGTGTTCAAACAAGCCAAGGCAAATGGTGTGGGCAGAGTTTTCATTTGGGCTTCCAGGAGAAGACTGCCTCACAGCCTGCTCTCCTACTAACTTGGAGCTGGTCACAACTGAGAATGCTCCATGGCCTGGCATAGCAAAGATCCTGGTTTTCCTTTGGCTGGTGCGTGATCTAAATAGAATCTAGAAGTTGTCACATGCTCGCGTGGCAGACATAGAAGTAAGCTGACTCTCTGGCTGGATACCTTCCTAGCACAACAATGATAGCCCTTGTAATAAATACTTATATAACACTTACATGTGCCAGATACTGCTCAAAATATTTTATCTTTTTTAATTCATCCTCATAGCAACTCTGAAAGGTAGATGCTGTTCTTATTAGCTCCTCCCTATTTTATAGATGTGGAAACCCAGACTCAAGGATATTAAATAGTTAACCAAGGTCTCAGAGAGGAAGCAGTGATCTGGAAACAGACAATCTGGTGTCTGAGTCTGGAGGTTGATTATTATTAAGAGTGAAGTGGTCCTCTAACCAAAGCCTACAGTGCAAACTTCCTGGACCAGACCTCAGGATGCCCAGACCATCACCAAGAGTCAACTAAAGAAGCTTGTGGAGCCCCAGTTGGATGAAGAGGTAGATAAGTGATGGGCTAATCTTTACTATTCAGTAAGAGTTGTTAGGAGGCCCAGCAATGAGGAGAGTTACACAAGAAACACAAATACATGTAGGCCACCCCCTTCACCTGCTGCTCTAATAGGTCCTCAGTCTCTGTCACATACCCACTGCCGACTTGAGGAAGGAAGGAGTAAGGATACAGAATGGTCTTAGGGCGCTTGGGTGGCTTAGTCTGTTGAGCGGCTGCCTTTGGCTCAGGTCTTGGTCTCGGAATCCTGGGATCGAGCCCCACATAAGGCTCCCTGCCCAGTGGGGCATCTGCTTCTCCCTCTGCCTCTCCCCCCATCCTCCCACCTGTGCTCTCTCTCTCAGACAAATAAATAAAATCTTTAAAAAAGAATGGCCTTTATTAGAACAAGATGGTGTGGCCTAAATTGATGTCTCAATGATGGGTTTGGCCTGGGATTGTTCTCTTGGACTAATTATTGGACTGGCTATTTTCTCTGCTACTTTGTGGGTGGGATTCAGGAGGGAAGCTAAATCTTTATGGAGAAATTAAGGGAGCAACATTTTCCCTGCACGTGTGTATAACGTAAGTACCCAAAAGACTGAAAGTAATTTTCTTTTTCTGTGCATTCAAGGTACTGGAGCATAGTGTGGTTACCATCCATAGGGGGAAAAATAAATTCTGAGTATATTATGATAGTTTTCCACTAACCAGAGTGGAAAGTGGAAGTATGACTCCACCAAAATTATCTAAGTGGTTTCTGTTTTGTTTTCTATGTAAAAATTACTATAATTACCTGACTCCTGAATTATTTAAGATTACTGTACTGCATTTTTCTTTTAAAATGACCATTCGAACCCAAGTCCCTTCAACCACACAATTTATTCTGATGACAAATGTAGAAGCCAATTACTTTTCTATTTCTGGAAAGACGGGATAGTAAGATCACGTAGGGCAACTGCTTAATTTAAGAAATAGATATATAGCTGTATCTGACATGTATAGCTACATACATATGACCTCCTGACTATTAGACGGTTGAGGGAGTGGGTGGGCAGTGCCCTTCAGATGCGCCAGAGCCTGACTCAGCAGGATCATATGAATACCCAGGGGGCTTCCCAGGTGAACAGAGGCCTTCAATGACACTTCGGGATTCTCGGGCAGAATCTGCCGAAACTACCTGAGAGTAGTTTGGGGCCAGACAGGCCTGGGGTTAAGGTTTTGTTGTGAGTTGGTACGTGGTCTGTGAAACTTTGGGGTTGGATGTAGTCTTGCCTGGACTTCACGGAAGTTCCTATCTTTTTAGGGTGCTGTGCCCCAAACTTTAAGCCTTGGAGGACTACCTTTAGTATGACTGCCCGTAGTGTCGTTTATTTAATACTTTTGTTTAAATTGATTCATTGTGTTTACTTAAATACATTTGTTTAAAAATGCAGATTTGTTAAGCGTCTGCCTTCGGCTCAGGGCATGATCCCTGCATTCTGGGATCGAGCCCCACATCAGGCTTCTCCGCTGGGAGCACGCTTCTTCCTCTCCCACTCCCCTGCTGCGTTCCCTCTCTTGCTGGCTGTCTCTATCTCTGTTAAAAATGCAGATTTGTGCAATTATCAATAAAAGGTTAAAAAAGAAACCTTTGCGATAATTGGGAGGTCATAATCAATATAAATGGGATTAGATTTTCTCCTTATGTAAATAGGATTGAAAGAGGATTGAAATGGCGCTGCTGTTTAGCTCTGTGTCCATGTACCACTGACAACCATCTGCTATATTTCTTAAAATCCTTTCAATGAATTTTGTTGATGACCATGGAAATACGAATTTAGGGGAAAATATACATTCTTCCCAGGTCAAGCTGGTCCTGCTACAGCCAGCCAGATGCTCGGGCGCGCTGCCGGGACTACCCTCACGATGGAGGGCTTGGCCACAAACAAATGGTGGGCGTTCAGCTGGAATTAGGTTGTGTAGGCTGCAAAAATGCCTCCTACCCAACACAATTGATGGTGCGGTGTATCACAAGCCCCCCAGGATTTCTTCTTTATTTTGAGGTGAAAATTATGCAATTAGAGGGAAAATGGACACTTAATATGGGTGCTCCAACCAGAGTGCACCGCATTTCATAACGTAGACAACATGCTGTGTCCGTGGACAGCAAAAGGCCTTGCAAGGAGGGTGGCCAATGTCTGCTACCACAGTGTGCGATGCTGACGAAGCTAGGGAACTCATTAGTTTCCTGTAGCTTCTATAACACATCACCACAGATTTCGTGGTTCAACACAACAGAAGTTAATTTTCTCTCAGATCTGGAGGACAAAATCTGAAATCAGTTTCACAACCCCAAATCCAGGTGTCCACAGAGCTGTGCTCCCTCCAGAGACTCCAGGGTAGAATCACTCCTTCTCCCTGCTGCCAGGGGGCCGCCAGCTCCCCTTGGCTTATGGCTGCATCACTCCCATCTCTGCCCGCGTGGTTATCGCCGACTCCTCTTCTGTGTGTGTATTCTCCTTCTGCCTCTCTCTTACATGGGTAGTTGGGATTGGATTTAAGACCCACGTATATAATCTAGGACGATCGCCTCCTCTTAAAATCCTTAACATTTTCAAAGACTCTTTTTAGCAAATAATTTGCACTTACAGGTTCCAGGCATTAGGATATGGATACCGTTTGGAGGGTTCCTTTCTCAGCCCACCACGGGGAGGGAGGGTTATCTGATTTGAATGGGAAAGTAAGGTTTAGTAAAGCATCCTCCGAACCAGACACTGCTCTGAGCATTGTATGTCCTATTTACTCCTGACAATAATCTCAGAAGGTATTGTGCACATGTCACAGATGAGGAAACTGTGAAAGAGAGCTTTACGTGCCCAAGATTGCAAACCCAGCAAGTGGAGGATGCTTCAATGACCCTAGTTTTCAGCAGCCACATCACATTGTATTTACACTCTCACTGATCTTACGTTATCAGGTGAATGTGATCTGGTCTCCCGGAAGCACGGGTCGCATCGCGTGCATGCTCAGCCTGCTTGTTCTCTGCTCAAAGCACCTTTATTATAAGCCAGAGTGAAGACATGATTCCAGACAATGTCCTGCATTCCTGACAGTACCGGATTCATGGGTAGATGTAGACTTCCTTAAATAAAGAGGGGTGGAACCCACCCTGGGGGCTACAACACATCCAATATCTTGTTCTTTAATATCCAAGCTGCTTCAGAGTTAGTCAGCTACGCAGTAGTTTTGTTGACTTCAACCATAATGATACACTGTTTGTCTTGCTTACAGGAGGGCAGAAATATTCCAAATGCTCACCTTCACACTCTGGCTTTGCGTGTCTCTGAAAAGTATTTTTAGTAGGTGCTGTAATTGCGGCTAAGCGTAGAGTTTACCAAATCTCTCGAACATGAACCTGTCCAACAGCTTTACTTGGACAGAAGTTTCTCGAGGGCTACGAAACAAATATTCAGGCAGGAACAAACTTGCCTGGGACACTTCATTCAAGGTCTAGGCTCGGGGAAAATTTTAGCAATGACTTCCATGTCTCTTCCTTCAGTTCAACTGAAATTAGAAAGCAAATTGCAGTGAAATCCCATTTGCCACAATCTGGTTAAGTGGGGTTTTCTAATTGGGTTGGGGGCTAAGCTTAAAGAGGAAGAGGGGCAAGGAACGAATTCCTTGTAGACAGGAGACGTGTTGATTGCTGTTTAAAACTCCCGTCAGGGTCTGGTTTCTGAATCCCAAATATACTGCTGCTTTACATGGGGAGTGGAAAAGAAGTGACCTAGGGCATTGACTTGGGGGCTCCTCTGTTGATATAAGATGAAGAAACAGACCTATGCTGGATTCATCTAAGAGAGCATTCAGCATTTTGCTCTAAACAGAAAACGGTAACAGTCATATGTTTGTTTTTGCAGAGGTGAGTCTAAGACCTACAAATAAACAGATTTGGGTCACCCTGCACATAGGAAAACCAGACTCCACACTTATGATTCAGAGCTGTTTGCTTTGGAACGCTGCATTTTCCCTTCGCAAGTTGGGTGAAGTGAAGTTGTTGTCTTTCTAGGTCCCCTTCCTCCTACGTCCCAAACTTCAACCCCAGGCAGTTTCCCATGATATTGAACAGCTGCTCCTTTCCAGTTGCTAACGGTTTATGCCGTAGCTCTGTATTTATCTTGGACACTGCCCTGGGCTGAGCCGATTATCTTATTGCATTGCCGCTGCAGAATTTATTGAATGAAAGGGGGCTGCTGCTGGCTGTGAGTTGAGTGGGAAGTCCAGAGTTCCAGAGTCCTGGTGACTTAGGACACCAGATGCATAAGTAAGATAAACCCGTTACCCACCAGCCCCGGGGATGAGATCTCTCTCTTCTGAGTGTACCTTCTGCAGAGTTAACAATTTAGATTAAATTAGTTCAGAACACAAGAAGGCAATTTTCATTTGTAAGGGGATTAGTTTTTTTTTTTCTTTTTTCTTTTTTTTTTTGCCTAGGCTGGAGCAACAATCTAAACACAAAGATAAATTGAAATGGGATTTCCTTTTTAAATGGCTTTCACTAATACAAATAATAATATGAAAGGAAAGCTATTTGGTGGGTGCGGAACAGCCTCTGACCCTGGCATTTTAATAACTGTAGGTAAGAAATTTAAGGTTTTAATTTGTGATGCTGGTATTTTTAACTGCTTTACAGAAATATATCCATGTGGACCGATGAGGCCTATTAGGACCCTTCCTCCAGGAAGACTCACGGAGGTCCTCATCTCTCAGGTCCTAGGGTGACATCCCAGGGCTGCGGAGAAGTGAACCAGGAAGGAAATGGCCTTTGGCTTAGAGTAATTTGCATTCCTAATGCACCTTAATCTGTAAAACCTTTGGCTGAATGCTTTATACTGGGGAAACTCCTATTCCTGCTATAAAATATAATCAAATGCATTTCGTGATAATGAACTACTCAGGTTTAATGAATTTTTCTTTAAATGTGGAGTTAATGTTCTATTTTAGAATTACTTTTGTCCAGTGAGTATTTAAGTGAGTGATTACTCACTTAAATATTCTATGGAGTCTTTCATAGACGCAGGGAAAATGGAGATAAAATGTCAGTTCCTCATTTCCATTTGCTTAAAAAGTGCAATTATTAAAAATAAGCACTATGGAGATTCTCACATGTTGAGACAATTCATACTTCCCCGTAGCTCGGGTGACTTCTGAAGGAAATCGCGTGGTCTCGAGTTGCCACCTGCTCCTCTGGTCACAGATTAATAACATCTGACCAAGCATGAAGGCGTGCTGAGGCCATCTGCCGCTACACAGAGCAGGACGTGTCTCAGCTTCTCAAGTGGAGCTCTGACGAACGGCATGGCTCCACTCGCAGTCAACAGTCATCCTACCGGGCTGCATGACCCAGTTCTTTTGATGACAGGAATTCAGTCCTCATCTCGGTCACGCCAGAGCTACGGAACCTGCTTGGGAGTGGCTGGGGTATTAGGCTGCCTATATACTTTCAGTGATAATTATGAGCTCTCGTCTCTGTTTATGTAATAGAAGGATGTCACATGAGACCTTTGCCTTTGTCCCTGTGCTTCAACGTGGGGCACAACGCTGAGGAAAACAGATATCGAGAACATCTACATTTTAAAGTAAATTGGATTCTCTTTCCTCCACACGTCCTACCACCTTCACCTTCACGGTCATCATAACTGTGACCACTGTTCTCTTCACCAAGTTTTCCTTATGCTCTGGCCTTTTGGTTCCAAGGAGCTGAGAACTGACTCTATAGACAATAGAAAAATGTAGGATTATAGAGAAGGCTGAGAGAGAAGAATGCCTCGCTCACCAGGTATCCATACTGCAAAGGTCCTAACCTGTCTCCTTCAGGGTATGGAGGGGGCCCCAATGCCGTCATTTCTAGCATTCCGAAGGAAGCACACTCTGGCCCAGCCAAAGAGCGATGAGTACAGGAGAATCGGCATCAGCCCAAGGGCTAAAAGGGCTTCTTGTTCTGAGTATAACAGCTGGGCCACCTAGGGCAAGCCCTTTGATCTCACATTGTTTTAGTTTTTTTCACTGAAAAATGAGGGGACTGGAATCAGTGGTTTTAAAATTGTGATAAAATTTCAGAATGGTGTCTCTAGGACTGCTGGCCAAACCTCACAACCCCCGCCTCTTCATCCTACCTAGAATGAGAATCATTACCTGGCAGTGAAGCTGCTACTTTCTGGTCATGAGGATGAAGGCCTCTACATTAAGATTTGTGGACCTGGACCCCTGAGGAGATCACTTCGGTGCCATCTTGCCTTTTCTCAACTTCTTACTGTGTAAAACAATGCACTTTTTTTCCCCTTCTTTCTAGCCCCACCCGCTCCCATCCTCAGACAATGCACTCTTACATAGTGAAGCTACTCTTAGTTTTCTGTTGCAAAGAGCTGAAGGCCTTCCTAAAGGCATGCAGCATTAAGCTTAGTGCTGCTCTCGGGAGTGCTGAGATCAGTACCCATAGTTAGCATTCATCTAATATTTTGTAACCATCTTCACTATAAGCCTTGTTTTCATCAGACACTTGAGGTTTTTTAAAAAATTTCATTTAATGGGGGCATTTTTAGCACCCCTGCGGATGATATTGCTTTTATGTTCTTTTATAAATGTCTTGTGTTTAGATGACAAATCTGAGCACAATATTTATAATCCACCCCTTCCTTCTATGCCAATAACGCAGAGAAGGTGATTCCATGAATCACAATGTGAAATATTAAATCAGAGAAACTACTTCATCACTGACAACTAGTGCAGTTAAATATGATGATTTTTTAGTCTAGAAGAGGGGATTGTTCTCTTATGCCCTAAATTAACTAGCCTCTTGCCAAGGTTTAAATAAACAGACGTTTACTTCTTTTTGCTATTAATAAAGCAAATACAATTATTTCTTGCAAAACTGAATGGCAATTTTAACTTTGAAATAAAACTTGGATCTGAATTGCATTTCAACAGTGCAATTGAGTTAAGTAAATATGTATCTTTAAAGAATTCGATTGAAATAGTCTAGTCTTCTATATGCCCACATCTTGATGAATATTAGTAGATTGCTAAAATAATTTGAAATGCAACCCTGGTCCTCAAACACACACAAAAATCCTTTGGAGAAAGATTCTGGCTTGAAATTTGAAAATGTTGAAGACATATTTGGTTGAAAGATGTAGTGGAAACATGTTACCTAGGTTACATGAATTTATGATAAAAAATAAAAAATGGATCTTTGAAAAACATGTAATCCATCCTCCTCCAATTTAAATATATCTGAAGTCTATTGCCAATTTGATGACTCTTGCTTTATAACATCACTTATATTTTTGATATCAAAGGGAAAACAAATTTCAAGAGAGTTATATCGTCTTCCATAAAGGTACAATGGTTTATTTATAACATGCCATTTTTATCATAGGTCACTAGAGAGATAAATCAGTCTTTCTTTGAAAGGTTCAGAATGGAAAAACAAAAAACCTTAGTTTGGATTTTTTACTAACATATTAAATTTCTATAAAGTAATTTACATTTGTATAACAAAGATATAGTATAGAGTAGTGAAAGGGATGCGACCTTTGAAGTCAAACAGGCTTGTACAGGAATCCTGGTTCTCCCAGTCTCCTGGTGGCAGACGCTGGTTCAGCCCATCCAAACCCATTCCCAGACTCCTTCGCTTTTCCCATTGTTCCATTGAGAGGCTGAGAAAGTAAGATTCTAGCTTCCCCAGCCTCCCTTCCAACTAGGCTACGTGATACATTCATGTCCACTCAGCTGTAAGGGAAAGGTCCTAGGGCATATCTAGAAAATATTTTCCTAAAATGAGAGAGCACAACATGAGGAGAAAGTCATTTTCTGTTTGTCACCACCCCTACTTCTTCCTGAACTGGATCTGTAAATGGATCAAATGGTCGTAGCTATCTTCTGACTAAGAAGGGGGAACAAGAAGATGCCTATGACCCTGACCTGGTGCCCCTATCTGGTTGAATTCATTGACCCAACCCTGGAGTTATTAGCTTCTAATAACCCCACATCCTTGCAAGATGATTAAAAAATACACTTTCATTGCTTATCGCATTCCTTACTGACATACAAGATTTATTTTGTTGGGCGAATATTTTAACTTCTCTGTGCTTCAAGTTCCCTTTATGTAAAATGAGAATAATAGTACCAGCTCACAGTTGTGGTTGTTGTTTTGGAAGAATTCACTGAAATATGTATTTGAACAGAGCAATGCATAGTAGATGCTATTTATTTATTTATTTATTTTAAAGATTTTATTTATTTGAGAGACAGAACAAGCACAGAGGGAGAATGAGAAGCAGACTACCTGCCAAGGGGAGAGCCCAACATGGGGGTCGATCCCAGGACCCTGAGATCATGACCTGGGCCAAAGGCAGATGCTTAACCAACTGAGCCACCCAGGTGCCCCAGCAGACACTCTCTAGTTATATTATTGGAGCTGCATTGCCTTAACCAACTTGAAGAAGGTAGAATTAAATAAGGCTTTATTAGCTTACAAAACTACACAATATATTTTAACTTATAATTTCTCAATTAATTCTTCCAACAAATCTACAGGGAAGATATGATTTTTTTTCACTCACAGACAAGGAAACTGAAGCTTAGCAATAGAGTTCCAAGGACACACAATTTTTTTTTTAAAGATTTTATTTATTTATTTGACAGAGAGAGACAGCCAGCGAGAGAGGGAACACAAGCAGTGGGAGTGGGAGAGGAAGAAGCAGGCTCCCAGCAGAGCAGGGAGCCTGATGCGTGGCTTGATCCCAGGACCATGGGATCATGCCCTGAGCTGAAGGCAGACGCTTAATGACTGAGCCACCCAGGCACCCCCAAGGACACACAATTTGAATGTGTCAGAGCTGGTGTGTGTACTCTAAAGTTCACCCCACATGCATTGGGGGATAGGAGAACCCTGAGCTGGGACAACTAGAAGTCACCAACCTAGAGAAACAGCAGGTCTCAAACTCAGATAGGCTTACCATGAGTGCCAAAGAGAGATACTGAGAGTTCTGGAATGTGTACTTGCATATGTAAGCATGCTAGTTGATGGCGGAAGGGAGGACCTGGGCAGCAGCTGGGTTGGAGCACAAGAGCTATGGCCCAGAGACAGGAGAAAAGTATCAAAAACCCAGAAAAACACATAAGGCTGGTGCCTGACTCACAGGCCCTCATGAGCCAAGATGGTGACATGAATGTGTGGGACAAAAATGGATGGAGGGGACTAGATGCTGGAAAGAGGGCACATGCCCTATCAAAAGGCATTTGAAAAAAATGTGAACACTGTGCTGATGAAATAAGACATGTCCTGGGAGATTACTGGCCACTGGTTTGCAACCTGGAAACGAATGTAGCAGGAAATAGAAGTCCAGGTTGTAAATGATTTCGAAGCCCAAGATAATTCCTCTCCTCTCCTTATTTGCTATTCATTTACTCCTTCATTCATTCATTGGTTTTACCAGTTAAAAATGTCTTTGGTTTCTTTGGTCCATGTGTAGTATGCTAGGTTCGGGGGTTGTTGAGACTCCAGAATGGAATGAAACACAGTCCCTGTCCTCAATAGAAAGAACATCATATTTATAAATTGCAAAACGTCCACAAGAGGCCTCAGAAGAGCTCTTTTAGAGTGCCTTAGAGCACAAAGGACAGAGCAGCTGAACCTGCCAGGAGGGATCATGGGAGGCTGCCCAGAGAAAGTGAGACTTGACTGACGTATGCAAATAAATAGGATATACTGAGTGTGCACGAGGTGACAGCAGTGGTTGGAGTGGAGAAGAATAAGGAGAAGAAACTCTGCTTTAGTGAATAGACACGAACAACTTTATATGTCAAAGTTTCTGGTTTAAGTATTTCATTCCAGGCAGAGGGAACAACATATGCAAAGGCAAGAGACATTAGATTGCGTGAAGGGGTGTTGCTTTTCAAGGCATAAAGCCTTGAAGGAGGGCCAGATAATAAAAGGCTTTTTTGACAAGTTAGGGCATTTGGATTTTATTGTGCAGGCATTTGAAGGATTTTTTTAAAAAAAACATATTATTTATTTATTCGACAGAGATAGAGACAGCCAGCGAGAGAGGGAACACAAGCAGGGGGACTGGGAGAGGAAGCAGCAGGCTCAGAGCGGAGGAGCCTGATGTGGGGCTCGATCCCATAACGCCAGGATCACGCCCTGAGCCGAAGGCAGACGCTTAACCGCTGTGCCACCCAGACGCCCCTGAAGGATTTTTGTTAGGAAAATTCATGGGCAAATTAGCATTTAGAAGGATGACTCTGGAGTCTCTGTGGGGGGTGGATACAGAAGGAGCAAGATTAAAGACAGGGAGACCAGATAGAGGCTTCTTCCATAGCATGGATGACATACGGTAAGGGATTGGACCAGGATAGGGAAAGAGGGGACTGATAGCAGACAGTAAGGGACATACCGTGATGGGCTGCACTTACTGTTCAGAAAATGCAGGAGAAAGAAGTGTAGGGTGGTGGTTCCCAAATTCCAGTAAGCAATAGAAGTACCTAAAAGCCACTTCCCACCCCTCTCCTCCCCACCCCTCCCATAGTTCTGGGCTGGGGTTTAATTGCATTTCTAATAAATGCCCAGGTGATGCTGCCACCGCCGCTGCTGGGCTGGGTTCCATACTTGAAGGACCTCTGGTCTAGGTAACATGCGCCACTCTGCCTTGGATAGGCAATGGTTTAAATCTATTCTTCCTGAAATTTTGGAAGTTGAGGCAAGTACTGAATTGGCAGCCTATCTTATTAAGTTATATGCAATTCGTATCAAAATAGGTGATCAGGTAGGAAATTCATGATTTGCCAAGTCTCTGATTCTAATAAGGACTAAAATCAAAAGGTTTTTGCACCCAGCAATTTTATTTTCTATGAATGATACAGAAACTGAGGCAGAAAGAGATGGAGGGAACTTCATTGATTTAGGCTTCCATAACTAGGAAGGTAAAATAATTTGGAGAGATGATGCATGAAATTTCCCTGTAGTGTTTATCATAAGAAGAACTTGTAAACAAGCAAATAATACATCAACATAATAATTCATACCCTGTAGAAAATATTTTTTATGAGGGAATACAGGAAATGCTATTTTCTCAGAAGAGCATCCTACAAGTAAAGTGGCTGGAAGGTAATAAATGAGTCTATTATTTCCTGAGGCTTTTTATAGATTTCTACTGTCCTCAAGATCCCTTCGGTTCTCTGCTTCTACTTTGCTGTGGGTTTTTCTAAGCATTGCAAACATATTTGGGTGTTTGATGGTGCAGCTCTGGCTGCTGAGAGCAGAGTTTTAAAACTGTGGTCCTAGGACCTCTACCAAAGATTGACTGAAGTCAGAATCTCAGGGGATAGAGCTCTGAATCTGTATTAACAAACTCCCCGGATGATTCACACACTGAAGTTTGAGAACCAATAGCATACATATTCGATTTCCAGGGAAAGGTTTTCTTCTCTCAAGAGACATTCTTTTGCTCGTGTTGGTTTTCCTTGCAGTGACTCCACGGTTGTCTCTTTCTGCCCCTAGTTTTATTGAGATATAATTGACATATTGGGTAAGTTTAAGGTACATGGTGTGATGATTTGATACACATACCTATTTTGAAATGATTACCACAATAAGGTTAGTTAATAGCTCCATCACCTTACATGATTACTTGTGTGTTCTCACGTGTGCGTGTGCGTGTGTATGTATGTGGTAAGAACATTTAAGATATATTCTCTTAGCAGCTTTCAAGTATATAATATTGTTAACATTTCTCTTTACAAGAAATTGTGGTAGATATTCAATTTAGCCCACAAACGCTGGTGCTTAAGGAAGCAACTCTCTTTCCTTCCTCCCTTCCTCCATCCTTCTCTCCTTCCCTCCTTGCTTTCCTCCATCCTTTCCTTCCTTCCTTCCTTCCTTCCTTCCTTCCTTCCTTCCTTCCTTCCTTCCTTCCTTCCTTCCTTCCTTCTTCTTTCATCTTTCCTCCTTCTCTCCTTCCTTCCATCCCTTTTCCCTTACCTTTCCATCTTATTCCCTTCTGCGTGACCGAAACTTGGTTACTCAGTGGGAAGGATTGGGGGGCAGTGTAGATTTCATTTTACGCAAATGGCACAAGTATTACACATATGATTTTCACGCATGTCCTGTGGGTGAGAACTCAGCCACATAGTGACCTCTGGGTACAGGGGACCCTGGGCAAAGTCATCTTGGCTGGGCAACCTCATGCGTGGCTCAGCTTTCATAATTCAGACGAGGGGAAGAAAGGCTTTTGGAGGAATAACTAGCAAGCTGCCACACTTCCTTTACATTTTTCTTTCCTCCTAATTTTGGCCAGACACCTCTCTAGAGGTTTACCTGAAGATCTGGTTTATATTAAGTGGTTTTTTTGTTTTCCCTTCAAAGCTTGAGCAGTATTATTTGAAGACTATTTTCTTGAGAATTGAGGAGGTGCCTGGGAAAGGCCTTAGCCCGTGTTCACTGCCAAGTTTAAGAAACTTCTAGGCATGTGGGGGAACTGGTGAACCTCCTGACAGGAGTCTGTGCAGAGGGAAGGACCTCCCCAGGGAGATCTCATCTGAAGGCAAGAAGCCTGCCAAAGCCAGCAGGGCCTGAAAAAGAGGCCTTTTGCCTTGAAAGGGAGCAGCGCAGCTGCGGGGTGGTCATTGTCACCTAGCCACTGATAGTACATTGGGGTCACTGGGGCGAAGAGCACCATGTAACACCCAAAACCGTTTTACCAAAACCTGTAACATTTTTGGACCCAAGACACACTGTTTTGGGGGACCATTCCAGGGGTTTTTAACATGAACAGGAGAGCCGGTTTCCTCCTGTTGTACAATAACGACCTCGCAGTTCGACACCTCGCGGACCCAGCAGTGCACCTGGGCGGGACTGTGCAGTCTGAGGAGCTCCAGGGAGGAGGACCCTCCACGTGGAAGCGACACAAGGCAGCTTGGGTGTTTGGTGGAACTGTCATTAGCGTCACAGCGAGCACTGTGCCTTGAAGGCACCAATCCCAGCTAAGGGAGAGATTGCTGTGTCCAGAGGAAGCACTGAAGTTCTAGGGAGACACGCTGAGCAGACTGACAGCAGTGCGGGGGCAGCAGCTTGGACAGTGGTGTAGGCTGGTGGGTGAGCACAGGCAAGACCCTCATGGGGACCCCTCATGGGGAATTTCCAGGGCGCCAGAGCTCTTGCTTAAGTTGATGGAAGCCAGAGACAGGGCGACTTAGATTCCTTCAGGCAGAGACCTGTATAACTCAGGCTAGGGGCAGACGCTTCCCCAGACTGCTAAGAAGTTACTCTGCTTGATGGACTCCACATTTTAAAGCTCAGTCGTTGCAATTTAAAAATGTCGCATAATTTAAATTGTACTGGCTAATCCTAAGGAATACCCTCCCTAACCCTCACCCGCATGCCTTCACTGATTTGAGTGGCTAAAGAAGGGACAACAACTCAGGGTGAGACAGCGTGCATGATATTACAACTAAACCTAGAGAAATAGCAGTAGCTAATCCTCCCTCCCTTGGGCCCACCCTGCACTTTGCATTTCTCCTTTAGTTCTTTGCTGTCGGCCTCTTATTTTATTTTTCTTATTTGATTTTGAGAAGCTGGAAGATACCTCAGAGATTTGTTATAATCCGGGACATGTGCAGCCCAGCTCAGAGAGGAAGGTTAAGTGACTTGCCTAAGATGACATGGTTTCTTACTCCCTCTGTTAGATTATGGCATCCCTGGGGGCAGCCGTTGTGGCCCCTGCTATGCCGTGCTCTGCGGGGCCCGGTGCCTTGTCACCGACAGTGCTGTACGAATCAGCTGCAATGAGCTAAACCAAATCTTCCTTGTGTGCGATGAATTTTCATCTTGGAGAATAGAAGCAAGACTAAAATCTCTTGAGAAGCCATGCTTGAATTTAAAGGCCCAGTTCTATGCGAGGAACTAGGACTTGGATGCATCCTCTAGTAGATGAAACCTAAACAAAAAATGTATTTAACTAACACTTGCGTAATTCTTACCATGTGCCAGGCATTGTTCCAAATGCTTTCCAAATTTTAATTCCTTTGGTCTTCATAATAGGCCTAAGAGTGAGGTCCTATTATCCTCAATTTACAGATAAGGAGAGTAAGGTGTGGAGGGACAAGTCACTTACCACGGATCAGACAGTGAATAATGACAGACCTGAGCTTCAAACCCAGTCAGCCTGGCTCCACGCTGTGTTTCCAAGGGTGTGGACCACGTTCGGAGTTCTGGGCGATTTTCTCTCTCTTTTAAAATTATTACTGACGCGCAAGGCTTCCTCTGGCAACTTCGGCAGCCTGGTCACAAGCCCCGCGTGAGGCTCCAAGAAGTCGCCACTGGCGCAGCGGACTCATTTTCAAGTCTGTGTCAGCACAGGAGCCGCTGCGGCCAAACATGACACAACAGCCAGGGGTCTGGGACGGGAGCCCCGACAGAACCCTCGGGCACAGGCAGCGCGCGGGCACCGGCGTGGCTCTGCTGACACAGCTGGTCAGCCTCAAGAGGCTTCTGCGGTGGCGGGGGTGGCATGGAAGGAAGTCAAAACCTCCGGGGTTGTAACTTTCTCTCTGCATCTTGCAGAGGTTGTAATTCATCCTGGCGAAAGCGGTGCAGCTCCAAGCGTTAGAACTGTGTCCTTGAATAACTTTTCTTATCCAAGATTTGAACAAAGTACAAGAGTGGTTAGGTTGTCGTTTAGACTTGCCAGAGAACAGAGGAGTGACTGGAACAATTTGCCATAAAAGGAAAAGTACTCATTTCCAAAGCCTTTGAGGGAAATGAGTGCTTTACTCAAATTTCAGATTTTCCCTGTAAGACACAAAACTAGCCAAAGACTCTTGGTTCAAACTGCGCTTGTTTCATCTTAATGATACATGGGATTTACTAGTAGAAAACTGGAGAGATTTTATACCTCAAATGTAACCTAAAACTGGTATTTAGTGGGATAGTGGAAACAGATTGAAAAGAAGTTATGGGTGAATACCAAAACTTAAAAAAAAAAAAAAAACAAAAAAACTTTGAAATGTTCTTGGCTGTGATTGCCATCAAATATCAACTTTCAACATTCTTATTTTAGCTCTTTTGAGTTCCTAGGCTGCTGTGATTTGACCAGTGTAGAGAAAGGGGTCCTTCCTTCACTATGGTAATTTCCCAGCCAAAGCCCTATCTTGGTACAGACTGCTTGTCATCTGCTTACTGGTTTCACAGAGATTCAATAAAGGGAACATCTTTTCCATTATAAAAAGGCAATTCCATTTTAAAAAGCTGGATAATTGTATACAGTTTAAATCAACCCTGAAATAATATTGGAACCGGATCAGATTCTGAGGTTAAAATAGATATCTTGGGACATATTCAACAGTTTGATGACAAAAGCCCACCTCCTGGGAGTTATAGCTTGAGAGGCTTTCATTGAATTTAGAAACAAATTAAATGGAAAGTCTTGAGCTGAAACGTGCAGCTCCCAACAATATGTGGGGCTTAGACATTTACCATACATTTTTTCAAGATCAAAGTACCTATCGAATGTCAACTAGATGGCAGGTACAATGAGGTACGGTATGAATAAGAGACAGTTCTGACCTCAAGAAGTTTACAAATTAGATGATTTGAAGAACTGTTGTGTTGTTTTTAATCTTTTTGGGGTCATGGACCTCGGGTTGGTTAGGATTAGATTTAGCTGGAAGTTGCAGAAAATCTGAAATAACTATGGTTTAAACCAAGTGGTAGTTTATTTCTACTTCCTGCAAACCCGGGTAATCTGTAACTAGAATGGCACCCTCATGATTGTCAAGGCTGTAGACTTCTTTATTTCTACTTCCTGCAAACCCGGGTAATCTGTAACTAGAATGGCACCCTCATGATTGTCAAGGCTGTAGACTTCTATATTTTCTTGTCATCTTCAACATTTGACTTCCACCTTACATGCCAGGATGTCTGGTGAAGCTTCAGCCATCATGTTGATGGAAGGAGGATGGAGATACTCTCTTCTTCTTATTTAGTGACACGACCACTTATTTATGCCTTGCTGCAAGGGAAGTTGGAGAATAGTCTTTATTTTGACATTTCTGTTCTCAGCTAGAACTGAAGGGGAGAATGAATATTGGGAAGGTTGACAATCATCATTCTATGTGACAGATGCCTTTAAGAATCTTTTTAAAAGCTAAGACCCCTTTAGAAAAATTCATATATGCACACACACATTTTAATATGATTTTAGGGTTTTTGCAGACTTTCTCTCCCCTTGAGTCCAACCAAGTTCTCTAGGAATATGAAAATGCATTAATGATCATTTTCAGCAGCACCACGACTGTCACAGGTAGGATTCTCCAGGAAGCATATCTGAGATGGAGTTAGAAGTTTTAAAGGATTTTGGGGGGGATAACACTTGTAGAAATAATAGGGGAGGAAATAGGATTGAGCAGGTGGAAAGCATCAGATAACTATGTAAGGCTGAGAAAACTCTGCTAGTCAATGGGTGGGGGGTACTTCCCAGCTCAGGTTGTCTGTTGGAGAAGTCTCACACTGGGCAGAAATGTCTTGGCCCTTACACCACTGTCTTGCTCTATTGCTCACTGAAGGCCTTCTGGGCTAGAGTGAGACCTTGAGGATAATTCTTAAAGGGGATCCTAAAGGAGATATAAGCTGGAGGCTATCTACTAATCATAGTCTTTTCAGATGAGCCCCTAGTCCTTTCCTGAAGGAACTGAGTCATGCATCTTGATGTCTGCCACAGCCAACTGCCATTCAGAAGTTGCCATAGGTCCTAAAAAGCCAGCTGTGGCTGTTGACATCACTCTTGTAAAATTGTACCTCTAGGTTAGCACTGATTCTTGGAGATCTTCCTCATTTGCTTATCTTGCATGTTGAGTTTATGATAAAGCCATGGAACAATGCCTCCTGACTCAATCACTTTGGCCATTTGTAATGAAGAGCTCAAGAAAGGGTCAGGACAGCATCACTCTAGGATAGGGAAATGGAAGAGAAGCTTCATTACCTGAGCCATCTGAGGCTGAAATGTCATTTCTGTGACCACCTACTAACCTTAAAGGGGCTAATGCTGGTCAACAGTTTGAGTAATAGACACTTCCCACTATTTGAGAACAAGTTTCGTGGTAACAATTACTCATTAGGGCAAAGAGTTATATGCCAATGCTCTGTGTCCAGTTCAAGGAGGAAGAACACATATCCTACATAAAAAATGGTGACAAAATGGCTTAAGTATTAAAATGATCAAAATGGAGCTCAGTTAATATTGTAGAAGTTTAGTTCATGTTCTGTCTTGAGTCTTGATTATTCACGTAACTGAAAGCCTAGGAGCTGTATGATAATTAGGACGGTATCAGCATGATGCTACCTAACTTATCTACAAATGATGAGCTTGCTTGGGGCCAGGAGGGCCTTTGCCATAACAATATGTCAATAACCATCTAGCGAAAATGTGAATCTAAAATATAAAGTGTCCTTTTTTTCTTCCTTTTTTTCTTATTGGACAGCAACTGCCGAGGGTTAATTTAATTATACTCTTTGGTTCATGGCATACTAACTCAGCGTACTATTTATCCTTAATTTAATTTTATTATCTATTATTCTTAACCCCAGTCCCCACCCCTACTTAGGCATTACTTCTAATACGGTTGATACCTGTCCTTCAGTAGTCTGTATTCTTGAAAAGTCTGTAGGGTTATTATATGTGTATCTGTATTTTAAATTTCTATAAACTCTACTCTGTCAATCTCCCTTGATTTTGAAAAAATTTAACATCATGTTTTAAAGTTATACTCATGTTGCTGTACATCCGCCTAGTTCTTTGCTTCTAACAGTTGCCTGGGATTCCAGAGCATGCCTCCACACCACTCTTTGACCCCTTCCCTAGTGACACCTCCCTTGGGTCATTTCCAACTCCCTGATGCCACAATCAGTGCTGTTGAGAGTCACATCTCCTGAGATAAGATACATGAAATATAAGCAGTAACTTGATGCCTTTAAGGCATTTTCAGAGTTGAAACTACAAAACCTGCTGGAACAGGAAGCAAAGCTTCCAGCACAATAGTACTCAACAGCGTGCTGTGGTTCTCCTTAGGTCAGAAGACATTAGGCAATATCTGGAAACGTTTTTGATCGTCATGACTGGCATCTAGTGGGTAAAGGCTAAGGATGCTGCAATCCAAGACAGCTCCCTACAACGAAGAATTAGTCGATCTGAAATGTCAATAACACTGAGATTGAGAAATCTTATTATAGCAGAATTATTTTTAGTGCTGCAAATGTATTTCTTTTATACATTCTTTGAGTCTTGATCCGGATTGCTTTTCTTGTTTCTGCTTCCTCGCTATTCTGTTACACTGACATTCCTTTCCTCATTTGTCCTCTTTTATTTCTTGGCTCTCACTTCTGTTCTCTCTTGTTCTTTTGTGGCCACCTGTTTTGATTGGGATCAGTTCTTGGCAACTTCTTTCTGCATACCTGCAGCCAGGTTCTGTTGAATGGCTTGTTGTGACTTCCCATCCCAATTCTGCCTACTTCTTAATATAATGCAGTAATATTTCTTGGTATAAATCAATAACTTAATATTCTGATTCATACATCTGTGGAAGAGATGTTAGTTACCAAAAAATCTCCATTCTCCACTTTACCCTACTAATAGAACACCAATTTTATTCCAGGTGAAATTAATAAGATATTAAATATCAAGGCTGTCTTTTCAGTTATTTGGGCCATGTAAGTGATAATTGTTGGGTGGATCTTCCAAAATGTTCCTTAAAGAGCAGACCAATAACTACCATGCCTTTTTTTCCCTTTCTCTTTTTTTTTTTTTAAGATTTTATTTATTTATTTGACAGAGAGAGAGACAGCCAGCGAGAGAGGGGACACAAGCAGGGGGAGTGGGAGAGGAAGAAGCAGGCTCACGGCAGAGGAGCCTGATGTGGGGCTCGATCCCATAACGCCGGGATCACGCCCTGAGCCGAAGGCAGACGCTTAACGACTGAGCCACCCAGGCGCCCCTTTTTCCCTTTCTCTTTACCTCTTCCTTATTTCTTTCTATAATATGGACATAATTATTGGAGCTCCAGCAGCGATCTTGCATAATGAGAAAACCTTGATGGTAGAAGTCAATGGTAAGAATAGTGGAGTAGAGACAGAGTTTGCATCCATGATGATAGTGCAACCACTACCACAGCCCTATTTCTCACCTCTGGAATTACTATATGTAAGAAAGAAACAGTACTGAATCTTATTTAATGATAGCATGTGCTTAGCTCATGTGGACTCCCCCCCCTCTAACCCCCCCGCTGGATAGAGGGGTGATTTCAGGATGCTAGCAAAATGAAGTTTGAACCTAGAAAGCTAAGACCGTGCTGGACTCATGAAAGTAAATTCTCCTCTCTGAAGCCTCCCACCTCTCTGCTACTTTTCCCAGGTGATAGACTTTGACCTCACCTGCCTTCATGCTTCAAGATTCACACCATCATAAGCATTCAATGTGAACTATCCACCCATGAAACCATCTTTTCTATTTCTAGCAAAATATTATTTTAGAAGATGTTTACCACTTTCAGATATTGTTTACTTGGAAACATTAGCAAGAAGCGATGCCTCATGATCTGGAAAGGACACTGACCTTCAAACCTGGAGAAGGCACCAAATTTCCAAGGTGACCAAGAAAAGAGTCAAGAATCATTACTGATTAAAAAAAAAAAAAACACATTTCAGGGGAAAAACTTCTTTTTTTTTTTCTTAGATTCCATCCCAAAATGGTTTGCATTTTTTGTGAAGGTTAAGGAGGTTTTGCCATTATAGGTCATGGAGGGCCAATATGAAGGTGACAATGAGCTCTTGCTCAATTATGATGTTATTTTTATGAGGCTGGAGGAACAATTGCATTAGCAGTATCCTTCTCATCCATAGATATCAAGAGTTAGTATTTTGACTGGATGACTAACCTAAGGATGTTTCGAACACTGTAAGATGGATGTGACAATAATCCTTCTTAGGGTACTACAAATGCTAAAGTGGAATCAACTTCATGGATTTGGAAACACCAGTGCAACTGTCTCAGAATAGGAAATCCACTTATTCATATCAAGATCATGCTAGATCAACATTGCGAGGTGTTACAGGAGCTGGTGAGGCTGGGATTCGCTGTTTCTAGTCTGTGGTATTTCTAGGTTATAGCCTTGGGGGACACTCAGAAGACATTGCTATCTGAATGAATTAGTGCCAAGTCATGTGCATTTACCCGGTACCCAGAGGAGCTTTATGAAAGCCTTACCAGTGTCTTTGTGTGTGTGTGTGTGTGTGTGTGTGTGTGTGTGTGTGTGTAACATAATCTGACAGAAGGCATGAGAGAAGTTAGAGCTAACTCCTGAGGCAAAGCTTGAAGATGGAAACCATCAGGACATAACCAATAGCATATTATTCGGGAATACAAGTGTATATAGCTATTTTTTGGATGGATAACCTTAAATCTTTCAGTCTCTTAGGACAATTTTACTCCTCAAGCTTTAATTAGATTTCCTTGAACCCCAACCCTGTGGTCCTTCCCAATATCTCCAGTGATCTCAGAGGATTTGTCTTCCTGATTCAACTTAGTTTTGCGTTCTGACTTCCAGTTATACCTTCTCTGTTGTGAATTTTTTGTACAGCTTCTTTACACTCAGCATCACCAAGCTGGACAATTATCTACATTTTTCAAAGTACAAGGACGAATGGCATAAATATTCACCTTCCTGCAGGGAAACTGAGATAAAAGTGGTTAAGTAGTTTGCCCAAAGTCACCCATCTAGTAAGTTAGAAAGAAGACTGCAGCATGGGTCACGTGGTCAGGGAACTTACAGTCTTGTGACAAGGCAAATGATGACCATACAAAGAGGTAAGAAGAGGTAATGGAGTCAGGGAGGGGGCTGTGGAGTTGCTCTGTCTGGAGAGCAGGAATACCCTCAGACAGGGAAGACTGCATTACACTGGAGTCAAGACCTGAAAGATAAATAAGCCCTCAAAAGTTGAGGGGAGGGCAGGAGGGAGGAAATGTGAGAACAAAACCCCAGATGCAGGACAGTATGGTGGAGAGTGTAGTGGCATCCTCGATCACCAGGTATATAGGAAGGAGCAGAGGCAGATAAAAGGCTGATTAGATAGAAATATGCTATGCTGAGGAGTTTAGGTTTTATTCCACAGGCATCAGGAGGCCATTGAAGGAGTTTGAACAGGAGAGGGGCATGATTGGATGTGTAGGTTAAGCTATTTAAATGAGTTCTCTGCCCACTGGCAGCATCCTTATTCCCTACTGAAGCCTATCGACTGATGGGCTATTAAACATGGGTCTTTGTAGTCAAGAACTGTCCAGCATAAGGTGACTCACCGTAAGAGTAAGCACTGTTTCTGGCATGACATCATTTCCTCTCCAAGTGCAGGAAAGCCACAGAATTTTTCTCCATCAAATCTCTGGGTGTTTTGCTATCACAAGTCAGAAAAAGATAGTTTCACATTCTTTCCAACTTCATCTCCAGCTTTCCAATGGAAACAGAATTACAGCCCATGGAAGAAAATGATCACCCTGACCAATCCATAGGCCCTTTATTACATGTGATGCTGGCCTCAGGCAAGCCTCCATGACCTACCCACTCAGTTTTCCATTTCTTTTTCTTAAAGATCCTGGGGGCCTAAACCAGCAACCACTTCCCTCCATTGCAGGTGGCTTGAAAATGAGGTTACTCACTCACCCTATAGCAGTTAAAGGCATAACGTGCTCTTGAGAGAGACTCTCTCTGGTTCTGAAAAATAATGCTCTTTTCAATATGGTGAAAGTGCTCTCTTATAATTTATTTAAGATGTCATAAAGTTTCTGCCAACCCTGCCCTTTCAAACTCCAGCCTCAAATTCTAAACTGGAGCACTGAGCAGCAATTATCTTAAAATTCTCCTAATCATTCTGCCATAAGTAACCTTTCCCCAAACAGTCTAATAGCATGAGTGTTTTCCTTCAAAGGAAATGTTCCAAACTTCATTTTTAATATTTTTTCCCAAGACAGTTGAAACTATCTGAAATGTACACAAGACTTATAAAATGGCAATACAATAACCTTAGTAAGACTTTAAACTCATATCGAGTTTCTGAAGTCGTAGTTCTCCTTCAGGACAGGCCTGAGGCAAAATGATACCGTAAGAAATAGTTGCACGTACTCTGTTGGCAAAATTTCTCTCAAGAATGTCTGCTTTTGGATTTTATACCTCAGTGTGCCTATACTACTTCTCCCAGAGTAATTTTTATTTTGAGACTGATTGCTGTATCACAGGGTCCAGATATACCCTGAGACTTGGATGAATCTGAGTGGTAGGGTCGTGTGAATCATGTCGCTCTTTAATGAAACCGTTACATGTCTACTAATTAACCTAGGGAATAAGATGTCTCTAGAAAAAATAACTCCTGAATTTACAAATTGCCTTTAGACTCATAGAGATAGACCTGATGGACTTGGGGGCCAGGGAGCCTGATATTAGTGATCATATGATAACATATGTGTATGATGATTTGATTCCTATTTACTTCTTCCACTAGACTGTATGCTCCATGATGGTGAGGCCATGTCTGTTTTTTCTCATCACTGTATTTCCCACGGACAGCACAAGGCACATAAGGGTAAATCAGTATGGGAGGGGGGAGAATAGAATGGTCTGGAAGCTACTTGAGAGGCACATACATGTGCACATGATACAGACATAGACATAGAGGTAAGAGAATGAGTGCCTTCGTCATTTCAGGCTGCACTGACAAAGTGTCACAGACCGGGTGGCTTAACAACAGACATTTATTTTTCACACTTCTGAAAGCTGAAAGAGAAGATCAAGGTCTGAGTTGATTTGGTTCCTGGTGAGACCTTTCTTCTTGGCTTGCAGATGGTCTCCCTCTCTTGCTGTGTCCTCATATGATGGAGGGAGAGGAGGGGAAGGAAAGAGGGAGGGAGAGAGACAGAGGAGAGGAGAGGAGAAGAGAGGAGAAGAGAGGAGAGGAGAAGNAGGAGAAGAGAGGAGAGGAGAGGAGGGGGAGAGGGGAGGAGAGGAGAGGAGAGGAGAAGAGAGGAATCTCTTCCTCTTCTCATAAGGCCAATAGTCCTGTTGGGTTAGGGTCCTGCCCTTATGACCTCATTTACCCTTAATTAACTCCTAAGGACTCTGTCTCAAGATTCAGTCACATTGGGGATTAGGGATTCAACGTAAGAATTCTGGGGAGACACAAGCCCATACAGTGGGTTTCAGAGACAGGAGGACTTGAGGTAAAATAACAGTGATTTACTTATAATCTGTACAGTCTCGGGCAGTTTAAAGTTTCTGAATCTGTTTCCTTATAAAAAATTGAATATAAATAATACTTACCTGAAAGTTTATGAAAACAATAACTAATATAAATACAACGCTTGACTCAGGGCTTACTCAAGGCAGGAACCCAATAAATAGTGTCTCTCTTTTTTGTCCCCGTGAAGCTCTCTTGGAGCTGGCCTCAGATGGGACTGAGACATATGTGGCAAACATTGGTGGGGTGGGATGTCCAGAAGCCTCTTTACATGGGGATCCTTGACAAAAGAAGAATCTGGGCTCAAGAAACCTGACTGTTATATATCACCTGCTTATCATACAGGTGAGAATATAGGTGAAATGAATTTGAACGACAACTAGTCCCTTAGATCTCTCTGAGCCCTCATTTGACTTGTGCCCAAGTGCTATGGTGACTGGAAGCAGGGACAAAGACCCCAGTAAAAATGATTAGCAATTTCACTATAAGGCCTGTGTAGAGAATATTAATAGCCTTATTTGGGTATTTCTGTAAAAGAATGAAGAGAGAGAGGTTGAAAAGAAAGAGACAGAGAAATTCCTTTTTATAATACAATAGGACAAAGGGCTAGTCTGGAATCTTGAGTTCTCTGTTGTCCCAGCTGTGGCCAGAGATGAAAGTGTCCTATGAATATCTGATGAGAAAAGTGGTGCCTGTCTGACCAGAAGAAATACTTCAGAATTTGTGTCCAGACAGGAGCAGATATTTTCCAGAGCATGTCTCCTAGCTTCTTTGCAGGTAGATTGAGTCAAACGGAGCAGAGAAGGGCCAAAAGATGAAGTGATCTGGAAGATTACTGTTAATTTGACTACTTTGGGCTGATAACTGCCTGGTATTTGTATTGATTATTTAGCGAGGTACACAGGAAAGAAAGCTGGACCTGCAACCAGAAATCCCACCTCAAGCAAACCCCATTATGTTACTTATCAAGTATATAATCCCTTTCTAATGTAAGTTTTATCTTCCTTATGTGTAATATGATGATCGTCACATTACCCTGCAGGATGATTTTATAGAGTGAGTGACGTAAAGTATCAAGTACTTGGTACCGAGTAGAGAGTGAGCATGTTTAGCGAATTGGGTTGCCTGGGCAGAAGACTCAGAATGTTGTCAGCTCTGCCATCAACTATTTTGTCCATCCTAGCAAGTGTTTAATTATTGTTGACGGACTGGATTTTGCCGTCACGCAATGTCAATCTTAACAATTATCTGATCCATTTCTACTTTGCCTAGGCATCAAATGTTCTATTTTTTTTTAAATTTGCTTTGTAATTCATTGGTAATAGGCATTGGTTGTTTGATTACAACCTCATTGCTGAGGCAGCGTTTTGAGTGAACTCCCATATAGTCCTGGGAAGTCGGAGTCCTTTTGGACTTCATGCTGCATCAAACCAGTGAGACTGTTTCTGAAGTGATATTTTCCAGAAGAACTCTGGCTCCAACTTTTCCAGAGCAAGCTGGGGACATTGGTCAATCCATTTAAAAACTCTTTTCAGCCAAATTCTTAATTTGTAAAAGGGAAGGTATTGAGATTGAGAAGATGAGTTTAACACAAAATGTAGTGACTCAGTGCTCAGGGCAGTTGGTCCTGAAGAGAATTTGGTGGATTTACCCTGAATTAGATCCTTCAACTATAGCAAATGTCAAGCTTAAAATAGAGTAAGTTAGAAGAAATGAATTGGCACCTTGCATTATTTTTCTATCTTGTATGTTCTCTCTAAAGAAGCAAGAGGACTTAACCTGGCATTCTTCGCAAGGTCTGAGCTCTCCTTGTCTCCAAAGGAGAATTAACAGACTTTCATGAAAGACAGAGTTTCAGGCACACCAGAGTTGACCCGAAGAGAGAGAGATAACTCTGCTGGTACTTTGTATTCTCAGTGGGGGAATTGCTCTACCCAAGGGTTTGATGCCTCAAACACTGAGAAGGAAAACAGAAGGGTTGCAGGCGACCCAATGAAGGAAGGCTGAGACACAGCACCCTGGAGGTGACCTTGATGTGAATGTCTGCCTGTGGGTATGAGGGATGGCCACTAGGCTCCGCAAATTCTTCCCTGGTGATGCTTAGTGCGGAAGGTGGTGGGGCCACAGACCTTGGAAAGCATTTTGTAGGACTTGTTAGAGAGCATCCCCACCATCGACATGGTAGACTAAGTAGATGCCTCATTCTTACCTTTGCAGGTTTAAGTTCTAATATAAGGGATGTGAGGGTGACGAAACCATAAAAATACATGATATTGAACATTGTGCTGACGTTGATCAACAGTTGCAGGATTTTATACATGTTGCTAATCCATTTCATTCTGAGATAAAAAAATTACTCCTTCAGTAAGTCATTTACATGCCTGAATGGGAACCACTCATGAAACATTTATCGTTTCGTGGATGGGAAAGTTTTCTTAAAAACATAAAATGAGCAAAATGTCAAATCAGCATATTAAAAATTTAGGAACAGCCTAAATATCCATTAGTAGAGAATGGATAAACTTAAAGTTTTACTAGAACAGAATTGAATGCTAGTACTTTTCAAACTTTAGAGTGCATCTAAGCCACACACAGATCTTGTTAAAATGTAGATTCTGATTCTGTAGATCTGGGGCGGCTCCTAAGATTCTGAATTTCTAACAGACTCCCAAGTGACACAACGCTGCTGATCCACAGACACTAACTGGAGTAGGAAGTTTCTACCAAGAGTTAACAGGCACCAGAGCCACACCTGCCTGGATAAATAAATCTCAAAAGTATAACTTTGAGGCAAAGAACTACATTGCAGAAGGATATGTAGGATAAGATATAATTTACATAAAATTTAAATAGCGTAACTGTATTTTTATTGATGTGTGATGCATGGGTAGTGAAAGAGTAAAAACAAGCAAATGACAATAAAATTCAATTCGTAATAGTGGCTATTGGGGGGAGTGAATAGAGAAGATGCAGAAATTATAGGAGGCTTTCATATGATCTACAGTGTCTGTTTCCTAAACTTGGTGGTGGGTACAAAGGTGTTTGTAACATTATTTTCTATATTTTTGTATATCAACATTAGGATTTAAGTGTGTGTGTATGTACGTATGCATGTGAGCATGTGTTATTTCAGTGGTCTAACGGATTTTGTATTAAAATTTGAGCCTTTTTCCTTGTGATCTTTTTCCTTATGATCTCTTCAACTAAAGATACAGTTGAAGAATAATCACAACTGAGTTTATTCCTTGGAGACATGGAAAATGGGTAAAGAACCATCAATAGTGCTATATTTGGAAAAGGAAAACAAAATTTATTTAAGAAAAAATATATTTTCTTAAGTATCTTTAGCAGAGGTGTCCATTTTTTCCATGATAATTCTACACATACTTCATTGTTAACATTTAAAATTTCTCAAAAAATAGATGTTACCATTCTGGTAAAAGAGAAGCTTCTATAAAGCGTTTTATTTAAAAACAGCTGATATTTTTTCATTAGCCACATGTAACATTGACGTACTTACAAAGAAACGTTTTCTGTTTAGTTATTATATCTTTGGTTAAAATTAGTTTTAATTTTTTTTCTAAAGGAAATTAAGGAAGGACTAGCGATTTCAGTGAGTAAAAATAAATGTTACAACTATTAAAAATGATTAGATCTACAAGAGGTAAAAATGAACAAAAGATAAAAATAGAATGCTCATAAAAGGAGAAATACAATGAATATATAAATATCTAGAATTATGTTCAAGTTCACTGGGTTTGAAAAAAGTACATAATAAAACAACTATGAATGATGTTTTTTGCCCTTCTAATTATCAAAAAAATTTTATTATTTTTTTAAAAACTGCAATATTTAATTCTTTTGAGGATGTGGTAATGCAAACACTTTTGTTATTTGTAGTAGAGTAAATTATAACAATTTGGGGCACTATTTGGCGATACGTGCCTAGAATTTTAAAAAATGTTCATATTACCAACTGAAGAATCTCTTAAGAATTTTATCTGAAATTCAAGAAAATATGTGTAACTCTTTTATCACAATTTTATATATAGTATGTATATATACTATATATATATTGAAAATTTTATATATGGTATATATACTATAGATATAGTGTATATATAGTGAAATTTTTTGAAATAACCTATGTCAGTTTGGATCCTATAGGACAAGGATGTGCAGATGAGAATATACATGTAAGAAATACATTGGATGAAACTCCTGTGAAAGATAAAGAAAGGGGAATGGGAGATGGAAGAGCCCTCAGACTGAGATACAGTTCTGACACCTGTGAAGGGAGAGGAGGGACAAAGGACTGGATAGCATGAGCCTCAGACTGGAGTGTAGTTCTTAGAAAATCCTGGCTATAAAGATGGGGGTCCTTGAAGAAAGGCTGTAGGATTCTTGCTTTGAGTAGGAATATCCTGGCTCTAGTGCCCACTCTTTGCTCTGTCATTGGCTGGGAACAGCTCTGGAGAACCCCGGCCTTGGTGTGAACACCATGGCAGAGCTGAAGGAACAGAAGCTGGGGCTGTCTGTTAACTATACTAACTGCTGCAGCTCCTCTTGGAGGAGATCTGAGCAGTACAGCTCCATGATGGCGTACAGCCAATATGTCTAGAAGATAAAGTTTTAAGGTCAGCTACACTATTCGTCAGGGTAGTCTTGATGATGTAACAACCAACCACCAGCATGAGAGAATACAATAAAGTTCTAATTCTTGCTCATATCACAGTCCCATCAGGTATTGGGTAAATGGCCTTTTGTGTAGTGATTCAACAATGCAGATCTTTTCATCTTCTATGATTCCTGAGTCTTCAACTTGATCTTTGTGTCCAGCTGAGGGAATAAGGAAGAGAGCACACAAGGAATTATGTGGAAGAGGTTAGGGACAGGCTTAGCGGTGACCAACATCACTCTCATCTATGTTCCATTGACTAGAATATCGTGGATCTAAGTGCAAGGACAGCTGGGTTTGAAGAGAAGCACATGGATGCTGGTGCTAAGTGGACTCATATCCTGCCACGTCATGATGAATCCATTCAGTAGAATATTAGCCAGATATTTACAAGTGCCTTTAAAACTGATTCTTAATTTTATTGAAAGCTATAGGTAAATTTAATAAGGCTTTAAAACTATATAATAAAACTGGATAGATAGATGATAGATAGGTAGATAGATAGATAGAAGATAAATAGACAGATATAGATATATCAACCATAGAAAACAACCTGAATCTATGAAGAGAAATAATTCAAGAAAGAAATTTTCTAGAATATTAGCATAATTGTTTTAGAATGTGCCATTGTGGGAGTTTTCTTTTTCTAATTTATATTTATTATTGTTTTTAAAATAGAAAAAGTTGATATTTTTTAATGGCAAGAAAAACTAAATCATCTTAAATGTTTATTATTTTTCCAAGCATTTTACTCTACCTTCCTATAAATTGCTATTTTATATTTACAAACAGAATCTATAATGAACGATGTGAAAGAATTAACTCTGGGCTGCTAATAGTAATTACCTAAAGATTGGGCTGGGAATGAGAAAGAATGACCTGAGTAAAAAGAAACAAAAATATTCTTGCATAAGAAATAATTTCTAAAAGGAATATACCCTGCAGACATTTAGGACAGAATTTTTGTGTAAATTAAAGTTTAAATTTTAGGACATAATATTGTTTTGTTTTTGAAAAACATGTTTTATGTCATTTAAAAATTAAAGTTAAATCACTGATTTTTGCATATTTAACTCTTCCAACTTAAGGAACTTCCACGTTGTTATCATGGGGTAATTTTGTTTTGATCCACTGAAAGTTCTGTATTTGGCCCCCCTCCTCCACCTCTGGCCTGCCTCTGTTCTCAGTAAGGCAGCTGATGTCACCCACTACTAAGGCTCTGGCTTCCTCCAAAGCCACATTCTCTCCGGGAGGTTGGTGCTGATTAACTCAACGACGGCTTTAATGTCAGTCACCACTGCGCCTGTAAGCCGTTCCTGATTAAGTAGGATTCATGCCACATATGGAGTGAAACTAGTATTTTAAAACGAAGCAAAACAGCACACACACAACCTTCAAAAACAGAGGGGCTGACACATTTTACAGTATATTTCTCTCCAAAACATCTTGATATGAAGTAAACAAATGGTCAATTTAGTTCCCTTTTCAAAACCAATCAGCCATTTCCAAAATAAATTAATCAGACTCTAGGGGTCTCCATTCTATGGCGATGTTTACTTCTCTTCGTTGGCTTCAGTCTTGGAGTCCAGATGGGACTAACACCAGCTAAACTTTCTTTTTGATTGGTTTGGGGTTGCTGTAGCAGCTGGGGGCAATCTCTGGTGAATTTGGTTGATATGATTTCTGCCCCTCAAATGAAGAGGCTCATTTATCCTTAACCCTGAATCTCTGATAAATCTACTTATTTCCCATATACAAATATTAGTAGCAAGTTGGCATAGAATTTTAACCATTGCTATCTATTTGATGAAACCTCAACATAATCATCATTATCTGAGCCAATTTTGTACTGATGACTAGAGTGGATGCTGATAGGGAATAATGGAAATAAATTAGGAGTTGCCCATTTGCTGAAAATAGCCATGTGTAGCGCACTTGCTTCATAACACGCTAGCCTGACTTTTTTTGTGTTGAAAAGGAATATTCTAGATTCCTTCAGAAGCTGTAGAAATACCATAGCTAACAGACGTTCTCTGGAATGAACCTTGATACTATCGTGCAACTCAGACTAGTCACTCTTTGGTGGCAGTTCTTAGATTTTGGGGCCCAGATTATGATGAACAGTCTTATCAGGTGATTTTGTGTGAACTTAATGCATCTGTGAGACCTGACATGCCTATGAGTTGTGAACTTCGGATTTTGGATATGCAGAACAACTTGGCTTATTAATACCCACAGTTCCAAACAGGGGTGTTAGATGAGCTATTGCTGATGATTCTTAAATATGTCCTTTTTTTTTTTTCAATCTTCTACTTTCAGTTGTTATTTATTTTACTCTCTGCTGCCCAATTTAGAGACCCAGATATCTGACCCACACAGATGATGATGTAGAAATATTCTGCTCTTTTTATCCTTGCCTTGCAGGTAAACTGTTATCTAAGTTAACACTGGGAAAATAAAGTCTTTCCGATTCATTCAACACTTGCTTAGATTTTTATCAACATGTTTACAGGATTGTTACCGCAGTGTAATTAATAATATGCTCTCATCTCCATGTTATTTGCTTTGATATCTTGCTGACTCTTAGCACTTCTTTTTTCCTGTAATACGCTGAAGCGGCAGAGGCGAGTAACACCAGGCATGGGTGTGTGTAAGTACAACCAGAAGAGAAAGGCTGATTTGGTCTTCCACCAAACAACTAACTTCTTCATACTTGAATGGTTTTTAATATAGCAATTCTTTAAACTGTTTCCATATTTAGTTTCAATGTTAAGTCCTGCCTTGCAGTAATACTTTTTATTTCAACGGAGTTTATCCTCCCTAGTTCTCCCCATGTTGGAATGATTACGGTGCTGAGCGCTGGATCTCCCCACCATCTGTGGGAAAAGTGCAGCCTTAACCAGCTGTCTCCCTCCTCATGAGTTTGAGTCCAGCTGGACTTGGTGCAGGAAGGAAGACCAATGTGGCATTTCCGCGCTATACCACCTTTGCAGAGAGCCAGGTACACAAAGATCTATTGTGATTTGAGGATGGCTGCTCCCACAACGCATAGTTCTCCCATGCCCATCTTCTTCATTCTGGAGTTTACTCATTGGTCCCCTGTGAGAATAATTGTAGAGGTCTGAGAAAATTAATAGGCTGAATGCTGGTAAACTCTTTGAAGATGAGAAGTACTTTATAAGTGCTAATTATAATTTGTTTAAATATTTTAATTTTTTTATTATGTGAAATGTTATCTATGGAATTTTTGTTGACAAGTTAAATGTGCTGAAACATCTTTGCTTTGAGGCAAGACAAAGTGGTTTAAGCCAAAATATTGATTCCAAAATTTTTCTTTTTTGACTGTTGGCTGAAAACCAAACTAAGTCCAACCAAACTAAAAAAGCCAAGCCAAACCATCCAATCAGTAATGTCCTATCAATAGCCAATATATCTTATTATTTCACCATAGAATGAGGTAATTTTATGTGCTTAATATTATGGGTTCAGAAGTTACAGAAACTGGGTACATATTCAAACTTTGCCAATTACTAGCTGTGAAATATTGGGCAGTTATTTAATCTCTTGAGATGTCAGCTTTTTCATCTGTAAAATGGGATGTTGGGAAGGCTAAGTTCTATAATGGGTTTGTAAAACAGTGGCCCATTGAAAATAAGTCCTTGATTTGTCTGTTTGGGGTGCGATAAGAAAAATGCCATAGACTGGATGTCTTAAACAACAGATACTTATTTCTCATGTTTGTGGAGGCTAGGAAGTCCAAGGTCAAGGTGCCGGAAAATTTGGTGTTTGGTAAGAGCCTGTGTTCTGGTTCATAATTGGCCATATTCTTGATGTGTCCTCACATGGCAGAAGTAGCAAGGGAGTTCTCTGGTGTCTCTTTTACGAGGACACAAATCCCATCAATGAAAGCTCCACCATCATGACCTAATCACCTCTCAAAGGTTTTACCACCAAACACCATCACATTGGGGGTTAGAATTTCAACATGTAGAGTAGGAGGAGGGGAGACACAAACATTCAGTCCATAATAATGCTCAATGAATACTAGGACTCAGGAGTTGTAAAGCACTGACATTCAGCCAGTGTTTCAGTATCTTATTTTTCCAAACCCACGACCTATGCCAGCACCTGGACTGATTGGTGATGTCTGAACCTAATTAATTGGTGTCCTTGGTGTACTGGTGGTTGAACTACATAGTTAGTAGTATGTTGTTATTAGACTATTTCAAAGCCGGGGTGGGGGGGAGCCTTTGTATTCTCTAACTCCCAACACTTCAAATTCTACTTCTCTCACCCTTTTACCATCTCCCAATAAAAACAAAGTAATGACGCAAAAAATCCAGTCCAAACAGTGAAATGCTCCTTTTGGAGACCATTTTATTGATGTGTTGTCTAAAGAAAAAATGTAAAATGTAAACAATAGCAAGAGTCCACTGTTGGTTTTAGAAAATCTTACACTATTATACTCCTAGTTACTTAATGTTTGACTGGGTGCCTGCTGAGTGCTTCCCATTGTTATGTCTCTCTCCCTCCCTCCCTCCCTCCTTCCTTCTCCCCCACTCCCACCCCCACCCCTCCAGTCTGTAGAGAAGGTGGCATCGCCTTGTTGAGCCACTGACTTGCTATGTGACTCTGGCCTCTTCAGAACTTCTGCGGTCCTCCGTTTTCTCTACTCTTTTGGTAGCATGATACATTAAGTGGTAACTATTGGGTATTCATAATGATGTTATTTTAGCCAAATATATAAGAATTCCTAATTCTAGACTAGAATTTAACCAGGCCCAAAGAGAGGTCTGGCCCTTGCCCTTGACTAGTGGAGGTTATCTCTAGGTCCTTGGAATGTCCTGTCTAATAAGAGTGTCTTCGTTTACCTGGGGGTTTTGAGCCATGTCAGAAAGTCTAAAATGTGATTTATGGTAGTGACTTTGGGTCCTACAGTATTAGCTTGCTCTATAAAGAGACTAGAGACTAATGTCAGCTATGTGGCAGTTCATGGAGCCCCAATAAAGACACCAGAGCTTAGGTAAGCTTTACTGGTTGACAAAGCTCTGTGCATACTGTCATACGTCATTGCCAGGAGGAGATAATACTGGCCATGACTCCACAGGGGGAGGACAACTAGAAGTTCAGTGTGTGCAACCTCCTGGACTCTGCTCCATGTGTCTCTTCCCCTGGCTGGTTTTAATTTGCATTCTTTAGCTTAGAGTAAACAGTAGCTGTGACTATGATAGCTTTCAGTAAGTTCTGTGAGTCCTTCTAGTGAATTATTGAAAGGAAGGGCTGTCTTGAGGACCTCTGAACTTCGAGTTAGTGTCAGTAGTGAGGGTAGCCTTGTGGACTGTGCTCCTAACTCTGTACTACCACATAAAGTTTTGTTGAAGGTTGATTTAGATTATATATGTTAAAGCACTGAGAATAGGGCCTGGTACAGAGTAAACCTAAATAAAGCTCCTCCTCCTCCTCCTCCTCCTCTTCTTCTTCTTCTTTATTATTATTATTATTATTATTATTATTATTATCATTATTATTATTATTTTATATCTTCTGAAGTAATACCATGCTGGGAATATAGGACCTGAGAAGTTACTCTACCAGGGTTGTCAAATGTAGTAAATAAAACTACAGAATATACTTCTACTAAAAAAAAAAATTTTATTGGTGCACCTAGGTGGCTCAGTGGGTTGAGTGTCCGACTCTTGATTTTGGCTCAGGTCGTGATCTCAGGGTTGTGAGTTTGAGCCCCAAGTTAGGCTCAGTGCCCAGCATGGAGTCTGCTTAAGACTCTCTCTCCCTCTCTTTGTGCCCCTCCCTGCCACACTCTCTCTCTGTCTCAAATAAATAAATCTAAAAAAAAATTTTTTTTTGTTAATCTGAAATTCAAATTTAACTGGGCTTCTTATATTTTATCTGGCAACCCAAGACATAGCCCAACATGTTCGTTTTCTAGATAAAGAAGCTATGTTCACAGAGGTTAAACATGCCAGTATCCATAGTTAGAATATAGTTTTTCTGGGATAAGGATGCAGATCTTTTGATTCCTAGGTCTTTAGGAAATAAACATAAAATACGCTGTGGGTAGAAGAGAAATCCCTTGAAAAGAAGACTAATAAGGGAATGTAAAAGCTAGTGACATATACTGAGGGGCTGTAAGTCTGCACACCTACAGCCACTCAATCCAGGAATCCTAAGCCGTCTCCTGGGTTCTATCTAGAGAGTAAGTACTTGACAGAGAAATTTAAATTTTATATGTTAGAACAGGCCATTTTAAATCTATTCTGAGTGTAACTCTAATCAATGCCTTGATACTATAAATATTTTCCTTGTCTGCTTGAAGGAAGTTGGTATTTTCTGGGTACATAGCACATGTACTTAGAATATTACTGATGCTATTCCTTTATGCTTGTTTAGTTCTTTACACTTTATAAGGCATTGGTACTCCCATCTTCACAATAATTTGAAGGGTAGACTGAGCAGATAGCAGAATCTCCATTTTACAAATAAGTAAGCTGGGGCTCAAAGAGTTTTTGGCATGTCCAGGTTCACTGGCTCATACACTTAGGAGAAGGTATGAGATCTTCCAACACATGGTCCAGGGATTTCTTCACTATTCATCAGTTCATGATTCTACATGTGCAGAGCTGGACTGTAAATGAATTAGAGAACCATTTCCTTCTGTATTAGGCTGCTCTTATAACCATAACAAAATATCATACGCTAGGTGGCTTAGATTACAGAAATTTACTTTCTTAAAATTCTGGATGCTGGAAATGCAAGATAAAAGTGCCAATAGGATTCATCTCTGGTGAGGGACCTCTTCCTGGCTTATAGATGGCTACCTTCTTGCTATGTCTTCATGTAGCCTCTTCTCTGTCCACTCCCAGAGGAAAAGAGAGAGAAAGATATCTCTGGTGACTCTCCTTCTTAGAAGGACTTCAGTCCTATAATATTGGGGCTCCACCCTTATGAGCAAATTTAACTTTAATTACCTCCTTAAAGGCCCTATCCCCGAATACAGTCACATTGGAACTCAGGGCTTCAACATGTGAATGGGGGTAGGGGCACAATTCAGTCCCAAACATCTTTGTGTGCGGAGTTCACTGTTAATGCCAAGTGATGTAATTACATGAGACTGATGAGACCCACTCCTACCTTCACCACACTACGCCAGGCAATGTAACCTCTATGAGCCTCAGTAATAACAACATCTAATAGGGCTATTGTGTGCATGAACGTGAAACAATGTTGGTAAAGTGTCCAACTATATAAATACATAAACTGTTCAAAAGTTAATTCCCCTGTCCCTTTTAATGTTACTAATAAGGAATAAAATGAAATATTGATTCACTTGTCTTGATCTATATATTTGATTTTGGGGAGGAGGATGTGAGGTTCAATCCAGTTCATAAATAATGCTTTTTTCTGCATTGTTTTCACAGCTTCCTCATTTTCAAACAGAATTTGCTTTTATACCATATTTTTATGGTTTAAACATTCATGTTTTAGTCGAAGGATCCCTGTAAAATTCTTGTCCATGGGTGGTCTGAAACTGATTGTTTTAGATGAAACTGTTTATTTTGCAGATAATTCAGTAACAATCTTGCTTTGAGTCTCCTACCCTGGATAGTATTACATTTTACAAACATATGAGTGAAACATGCTGATGTTAGAAACAAGGACGCGTTCATTCAGAACAAACACGACCTTCCCAAACCGTGAGGATCAACTACAGACTTGTCTATACAATTCGTCTGACTAATGTCTACAGCACAATTGGCTACAGAAATTGTTTGAATCATCAACAGAGAAGTACACAGTGCTTATTTTACAGTGTGCCACAATTTAGTTTTTGTGTTGGGAAGAATGGCAGCACCACTTTGACCACGTTGAAAGCAAAGCCATTTGATTTGGACTGATGGTTTGAAGAGTCTTCAACTTGATTTTGGACATTAAAAATTTTGAAGTATGAGAAAGGGTGGGTTCAACCCTTCAGCGTTTCATGATTTTATTACATCCCTTGCCGTACCTCCTTGGAATATTCAAGAGGAGAAGTCTAGCTTCTAGCTGCTCCTTTTGCTTACAACATTGGCTGAAGATTGAAATCACCTGAAGTTTTTGATATCCTGATGCCAAAGTCACTTAATCCAATTAAATCAGAACTTTTGGGGGTGGACATAGGTACCTGTGTTAATTGTTTAAAGTTCTCCAGGTATGTCCAATCAAGATTCAAACACCATCTTAGAAGAAAAAAAGACAAATCTTTTCGACCAGCACAGTAGTTTTCAACCAGCTGAACATTAGGTCACCTGGGGAAATAAAGAGAGACTGTCAGTGCCCGGGGGCCCACAGTAAGGTGCTCTCATTTCATTTGTTTGAGACTTTTTTTCTATTAGACAACACCTTCTCTGTATTCCTATCTGGAGCTAAACCCAAAGCTGTGTGAGGTGTGAGAGCAAAAACAGTAAGATCTGTTTCTTGTCTCTGCAGATGTCTGGATGGTGCTTTGGTATACAATTCTTAGGTTCTATTGTCTTTTATTGAATGCTTTTACCTTCCACTTCCATACAAATACTCACATGGTTAGGACAAAGGAAAAGATAAATATGTACTTCCAAAAAGATGAATTGCACATATAAGAGGAACAAAAATATTTTTAAGCTAAAAATGTTTTAAAAAACACACATAAAAAATCAACAACCATTAACTTACCTTTGAGTATTTACAGACCAGGAACTATGCTAAATATTTCTTGTACATTTTCTCTCTCTTTTTTTAGATTATTTATTTATTTATTTGAGAGAGAGAAAGTAAAGAGAGAGCACATGAGTGCAGGTGGAGGAGGCAGAGGGAGAGGGAGAAGCAAGCACCCCAGTGGGCAGGGAGCCTGATGTGGGGCTTGATCCCGGGATCCCGGGATCATGACCTGAGCTGAAGGCAGACGCTTAACCAGCTAAGCCACCCAGGCATCCCATAATTCTTGTATTTAAGAATCTAAAATTATTTAAGAATAATTTTAGAATTATTTAAGAATTTATTTGAGAATCTAAAAATCTTGTGAGGTAAAGACTACCATTAACCTCATCCTTTCCATGTGAAAAACTGAAGGTTTATTTCCAAGGTCATATGCCTATTAGGTGGCAGAGTGTCAAGTCTGAAAGTTATCCTACTCGTAAGCTAACATGTTAGCCTCTCATTTTCACAGATGCTGGCAAAGACATGAGACTCCTGGGTCATAGACAAAGCACAGAGCAGGCAGCATGGGTTTCATGTTCCTTTTGGTTCCCCTTGCCCCTCAAATCCCTGGGAAATAATGTGGACACAGACCCAGGTGGTTTTAATGGGTTGCATGCAAACTTGTCCAACATTTGCCATGGATGGAGACATTATCTTTATTGTAGTGGACAGCAAATAAATATGTTCTCTGCTCAGACACACGTGGACTATTTCTGTTTTCCAAGGTTGTTCACTCTACAAAAAGCTTTGAAAAATATTCCCAAATAAAGTCTGTCAGTGCCTTAGGTGGAGGGATGTGCAGAAATGTGAGAGACCCAGGGAGAATTGTCTTCCAACGTGGAGTCAGTCCTATTTTGAGTCAAGTCTGACTTTCATCTGTATTTTTAACTACTTTTCTTTGATAAACTGGGATAAGTAATCAGAAGAGAAGGAAGAAACAGAAAGATAAAGTTCAGGGGCGCCTGGGTGGCTCAGTCGTTAACCGTCTGCCTTCAGCTCAGGGCGTGATCCCAGAGTCTTGGGATCGAGCCCCGCATCAGGCTTCTCCACTGGGAGCCTGCTTCTTCCTCTCCCACTCCCCCTGCTTGTGTTGCCTCTCTCACTGGCTGTCTCTCTCTGTGTCAAATAAATAAATAAATAAAATCTTAAAAAAAAAAAAAAGAAAGATAAAGTTCAAAAGAGTAGAGCAGGAAACTATGGAATAAATGTTGAAGTTGAGAGAGGAAATAACTAGTTCCATTTTTTATGTAAAAGTTACTGACTTAGGGATATGAATCACCTTTACCAGGAGCTAGTCTCATTTCTGTTTCCTGTTACTTTGATTTTCCTGGGATACTTGAGATTATTTCCTCACTCTCCTACTGCTGGCACCTAGAGAAGTCAATGAAAAAGGTATAGAGATTGAATGTTTTCCCTGCTAGAACATCATGCCGGGAGATGAGGTCTTAGAACTTCCTCAGGGATAGAGTGGCTTTCTTCACAGCATCAACACTGTAAATAGACATTATTATCAATACATTATTGAACCATAACCAGATTGTGGGATCCATAATTGTACTGTTTCTGTGTGAAATGTCATTTTAGGCAACCAACCTTTGAACAAACTTTTGGAATATAATTCACTATAAATGGAGAGTATTTCTGTAGTATGAGTTGTTGTGCACATATTTCTTTTAAAAAGGTAAATTTTGAAACCCAATTTTCAATTGTTTTTTGAATGCAACTTGAGTAAGGTGTCATATAGCCTCTAATAACCCTTTTGTGGAAAAATTCAGCCAGGCACTAAAAGAACATATCTTAAATACAACAAGGCTGCATGCATTCTAATTTCAACTGGATAAATTACCCAAATATATTATATAATTTAAGAGTGGGATAATAGAATATAAACTGAAATGGTGCATACATTAACATGACATGAATTATATTGTTTTAAGATATAAAGTGTCTGTTCCTCAATTTATATATGAATGCAGAGGTTCAGTGAGTGCTTTGCTGGCTTCCTACCCTTATGAGAACAGCCAATAATTATCTTAATATCTCCTGAAATGATCTACAAGTAATTCAAATTGATGACAACTTGAGCAGTGCCAAACGACTTGGCAGGAAGACAGAGACTTCTTTGAACACGACCATTTATGCTGACCTGCTCTGTAACCTGATATAATGTGATTTGACTGATGCAGCATAACATTAAGCATCTAGTACAAAGTTGGGAAGCAGTACTCTCTCCAAGCCATCAACATGAGAAAAATATGACTCTGAACTGTACATGTTGAAAGGGATTCATTTTCTTCTAGCTATTTGCTAGTTTAACATGAGACCATTGAGTCTGGGTCAACTTTCTTGTGTAAATGAGCTGGACAAGGCCAGGGGAATCTGTGGTGCTTCTCCATCCAGAGGTAGTAAACTGGCCAATAGAGGACAGATAGTTGAAAGCAGAGATACCTTTTCTGCAGTGTTTTTTCTCTATGTAGTAATGGCTTGGAGAGTCTATTCCTGCATTCTAAATATCACTTTCGTTTTTAGGATCAATCTCAACTCTTTCCATTCCTAGCTTTTATTGCAGATGTAAAGATGATCCATTTATTGGCTTGAAATTATCCCTATGACATTCTTGGCCATTAGATTACTTCCCTAAATAAACCAACTTAATTTTTGTCAGGGAATAAATTGACATGGTTGTGGTGTCAGAGACAGCATGGTATCTCTTCTATCCTGTCTCTTACTTTGACAATGATGACATTTTGTGACCTTTCTATTTCAATATGTCTCGTGGATCAAACTCTTCCATTTGTTACAATCTTCTTGTCATTGACTGCCACATACTGAATTTTTTGTTCGGGAAAAAATGTTTTATTTTTGTAAAAGATAATGTCAATATTAGGGATAAATTTTGAACAGAAGCTAATTCTTAAAACCTATTTACTAATGTCAATTAGTTATTAAATAAATATTAAGTGTAGATTAACCATGAACTAAGTGGAAGGCAACATGCTGCAAAGAGATGAATTATACATAGTCTCTACAATTAAAGAGTTTATAGCCCTGCCTGTCTCTAAAGACGTATCAGTTCTCTTTGATAAATAAATCACTTGCTCCTTTAAATTTTTTTTCAACTTTATTTATTGGTACAGATATTCAAATGCAAATTTATTGAAAGGCACATGTAGCAGACACATCTGTACTGCCCAGATCCCCATTATTTGAGTTAGCAGGCATCAGCTCCAAGCCCTGTTCTGGAACTGTCCTCAGCTGCCTCGCTTAAGAATGTGTCTCCTCCCTAGGGTATCAAGCATCCATTAACTGGGCGATGCTCATGAATGAAAGCCCAGTCCTCTCGTCTTAATTCAGGGTGACTCTGCAGGGCCATCCCAGCTCCAGATCTTCTTTTGGAATTTTTAAATAGCTGGTGTAGGTATGAGTTTCCTAAAATCGGGAATATAATCACATGAAATGCGTTAAAGACATTAATTAAGTCTGGTCCTCCCTGAAATCCTACTAAAATGACACCAAAGGAATAAATAAGATTTTTTAAAAACCACAAGGAGAAAAAAAAGAATAAAAGAGAAAACTGCAATAGACGAAAAACATAAACAAAATTTGTAAATTCTGGGAAGCTGATGGATGAGTGGTAATTGATATATCAAACTACAGGGATCTTAAATCTAAGTCTGCTAGTGGGAGAGCAAGAAGAACTAAGCCAACGTGTCCTATGGATGCTTGGAAAGACTAAAGAGCCAGTGGTATCAGGTACCGCAGGACAGGATATAAGATTGGACTGAAAAAAGGAAGATTTGATGAAAGTCTTGAAAGCATCAGACGACTAGATTCCCTTCCCAATCACACATGACTACCTTTCTCAAACCCATGAAGAAGACTGGAGTAAAATTTTCTCACTATGGATCCTAAGTGAAACAAGTTCTAAATTGAGGGATACTGAACACACCCAGGGCGCACAATGATGGGCTACAGTAAAATTGCGGGAATTACATGGAAAGCTACATACTGCACTGTGAGATGTTTATTCCATTCTTCCCCTGTTTGGTTCTTAGAATGTTCTCAGTTGGGTGATTTTCCTAGGCAAGAGGTTGGAAAATTGCTTTCTGGGGAAACTGACTAGCCTAAGAAAAAGTCCTATATACTGAATTTGGAGCCCTTGGTGAAATTGCTGGGTTTTAATTCGATCATGCTACATTAGAGCCTAGCAATTGTCAAGATTAATCATGTATATAGAGCTTCCAGTGATCATCTTAGTGCATTGTTTTTTAATGTGAAGAGATAGCCAAAAATCGCTTAACTTTCAAGGAAACCTCTGCAACAGAAAGAAAGTAGAGTAGAGGGAGGGGAAGGAAAGAAGAGAAGGGGAGAAGAAACAGAAGTAACACAAGCAGACAAACACGTGCACATGCGACACACTCACACACATACACACATACACACACTGCTATAGTCTGAATATTCGTGTTCCTCCCAAACTCATATGTTAAAACCTAATCTCCAATGGGATGGTATTCGGAGGTAGGATTTTGAGAGGCAATTAGGTCATGAGGGTGGATCCCTCACGAATGGATTAGTGCCCTTATAAAAGAGACCTCAGAAATCTCTTCCATTTTGTGAGGACCCAGTGAGAAGATAGCCATCTGTGAACCAGGAAGTGGGTTCTCACCAGACAGTGGATCTTCCTGCACCTTGATCTCAGGCTTCCCAATCTCTAGAACTATGAGAAATAAATTTCTGCTGTTATAAACCACCCAGTCTTTAGCATTCTTTTATAGCAGCTGAAACAGGCTCTCTTTTCTCTCCCCCCGCCTCCACTCCTACCTTAATTAAAACCCTGGTAGAGTTTGTACACATGAAATAAGAACAAGGGACCATAAAATAAAGAGCAGTCAGATAATTAAAAAAAGAGCTCTTAGAAATTTTAAAAAATGGTAACATAAATTAAAAGTCAAATAGAAGGGTGGGGGGTAAATTTTAAGATATCTTCCAAGAAGTACAATGAAGATAATAGAGACAAGTTAAAAATGATAAATTCTGATATTCCACTAATTCCAGAAGGAGAGAGCAAAGAAAGGAGATGGGTGGAAATGATCAAAATATACGAAACTTTTCCAGAGTCCCCAGTTTGAAAAGCCCACTACGTTTTCAGCAAGAAATCTCACGTGCCTAACAAAATATGTCATCTGGATAGTTCAAATGTCAAGTCCAAACTGAAGAATCTTTAAAACTTGAAGTTTCTAAAAAGAAAAAAAAAAAAAACACAAGTCATATGTAAATGAATTAGAAATCATAATGGCGTTAAGTAACACTGGAATCTAGAACAAGAACTAACCAATTATGGCCTGTTTTTGTGAATAACGTTTTATTAGAGCACTGGCATGCCCATTGGTTTACAAATCTTCTTTGGCTCCTTTTGAGTTACCACAGCAGAGATGAATAGTTGCAATAAATATCACACAGACTGCAAAGGCTAAAAATTTCATATCTGGTTCTTTATAAAAGAAAATTTGCCAACACCTGGAAACCTGGAAGACAACTGAGTAATATTTTCAAAATAATGAGAAAATATGATTTATAGCTGATAATGCAATCCAGCCACACTAAAAATCCATCATGGATGTAGATAAGTGTTTGTCAAGACATGTAGGATCTTGACTATTTTACCTCCAAACACCCTTTCTCAGAGTGCTACTAAAAAAGATAAAGGGGATTTGCAAGGAAATTGATTAAAGGAGATTTTAGGATAAAATCTGTAGCTCAAATAATGCAATTTGGAGTAGATGGATAAAAGATTTAGTAGGGATATTCCAATGAATAGATAATGTTGCTAGAACATTGGGTAAATATATTTAGAGGAAATTGGAGCAATTGGGATAAATTGTAGGTATACATACATTTTAAAGCAAATACAAAATTTATGGCAAGTATATCTGCAGGGAAGCAAAGTTTGTACAAGAAAGAAAATGGAATAATACCATACTTAGCAGGTTAACTGTAAACAATATTTACCTGGTCATAATAATGTAAACATTGAATACTAATTTAACCCAAAAAGGTGATATAACCATAACCATAATTGGAGGATGAGGGTGAGGGAAGAGTGTTTGAGTGTGTGTGTGTGTGTGTGCACGTGCACACGCACTCATGTATGGAGAATGGCACATAAAACAGCTAATCTTTCTCTTTGTAGAGATTAAATAATTAATAGCAGTATTATCATGTTATTTTGAAACATAGATGTAAACATGCTAAAAAAAGCTAAAAATGACGAAAGTGGTTACTTCTTATTAGTGAAAATCAGTTGTTGGTGAGGAGACTCCAGATTGGGGAGAGATGAGACAGAAGACAGCAGTTTATCATTTTGCCTAGTATACTTGTTTTTTATTTTCATTTCCTTTTTTCCTAATTTTAAAGATTTATCAGTTTATTAGAGGGGGGAGAGGCAGAAAGAGAAGGAGAGAGAGAATCTCAAGCAGACTCCCCAGTGCAATAGAGCCTGACATGGGGCTCGATCTCACAACCCTGAGATTATGACCTGAGCTAAAACCAAGGGTTGGAGGCTTAACCAACTGAGCCATCCAGGCACCTCTATTCTTTGTTTTTTAAACTGCAAACCTCAATTACTTTCATAGGAATGAAAATTAAATCGTAGTAAAAGAAAAAGGGAGAGTGATCTGACGTCTAACCATTTAATAATTTGAGCCTACCTGAAATTCTTCAGTTATCAGCTTTCATGTACAAAATCTGTTCATGGATGCTGAAATTTTTTCAGGGTGAAATGTCACCATTTTGTAGATAAAAATTTTCCTCATTTTTATTGCACATAGCTGTTTCAGAATGAAGAAACAGATCTGAATCATTGAGAATTTGAAAATGGTTCACCTTCTAGAAACAGGTCGCATATTCAAGGGGAAAGTGTTGAAAATGTGTTCTTTTCGAGCAGTTCCAGCAATCTATAATAAAGACAGTCATTGGAAAGACTTTTAGAATGTAAAACTAACTTCAAGGCTGATGGCTTAATGCCAGAAGAAATTAATGATCTATAATTTTAAGGGATGAAGATAAATATAAAAATGATAGATACAAAAATCTGTTCATTAGATTGAAAGATTAACACGACCTACAATTTGGGTATTTCAACTTACATTCCTAAACAACGACTGAATGCCCAGTAGCATTAATAACTGCTGCATCTTTTATATATGCTTAATAACACACTTCCACTGGTGATCATGATTTATAATGCAATGCATGTTTTATAGCAGTTCGGTCACGTACTTTCCTAAGGAAATTTTTGTCTCAAGTGCTATTGGAACTGGAACCCAGAAGTTCACTAACGTTCTCACTAAAATTCATGGAAACATAGTAGTTCTCTTAGACCAATTAGAAATATAATTCATTTTGATGTCAAAAAAAGAATAAAATTTATGCATAAATTTCCAGAAATATAAGAAATTATAAGAACTAGGCAACTTCCAATATCTCCAACTATCCTACTATCTCAAAGTTTTAGAGAAAGCAAACAAAATGATAAAGTATCATACATAGGCAAAATAATGGACAAAGTGAAGAATCAACATCACACTGTAGAAAAGGCAGTTATTTTGAAATATGGTTGTCAGGATTCCTTAGATCTTGGAGTTCCATTCTCCTGATTTTTGTTTTTTAAGGTTATTTTTGTAAAGTAGATGTGGTCCAACTGCCAATTACTATACTGAGGATTATTCATAAACTACAGGAAGTGCTCGGGTCAAATGCGGACTCTTTATTCTTGGTTTGGACTTCTCCATCTGGTTCCCACATACTCTTCTTACCATGACACACTGGAAAGACAGGAAGTTACAAGGCTACTGCTACATCTTTCTTGTTTTTTTGGTTTTATTATTCAAAATGGTTCAATTGTAAATGGTTTCTCAAGATTTCTGGGGTGATATTAGAAAGGAATTTGGATAATGAAAAGAAAAAAGCTCAGCAAATGCCCCACACAACACCTCCACTCCTATGGCTGCCTGACAGCCCTGTTCTCCAAGAAATAACCAGGCTAACATTGTATAATTGTTTTGAAGGCAGCTAGTGTTACAGTGCTCCACTTTGCCTGGAAGAAATGATGGCATGAAGTGGAGATTTATATAAATTAATGGGCAATAGCTAATGGTTTGGCCACATGTTTGGAAAATTGGAAAGAGTATAATTGGAGAAGCAGTGACAAGAAGTTCTGGAAAAAAATTTAGATGAGTCTGTCAGACTAAGTCCCCAAATGCTCAACTGAGTCTCCATTATAAAGGCAGTTCATAAAAATCAGGTGGATGGGATGTCCACTCTGATTTTCAGTCAGCCACTGCCATTCTAATGTTTGTTCCATGAGCTCATAAAGAAAGTAGTCCTATTGGTAGGATAGACTCCATGCTTAGGCTCAAGAGCATATACTTTTCACCAAGGCTGATGTGGTGATTACAACTACTGGGAGTCCAGTTTGCAACAAAGCAGCTACTAACCTGGGGCCTTAATATAATTTTGTACCTCGGTGACCATGGTAGCGGATTCATGATGCTTGGAACTGCTTGCAGTTTATACTCACTGGGTTAGAGATCTGTTCTGAATTTGTATTTATTTACTCTTCACATCATGACTCTGCATATTGATGATATTCCTAATACCCTGTAATGATGTCCCTTATTTCATTACTTTTAACCAAGGAATTTGGTTTAAACTAAAGAAGTAAAGCAAAGGCTCGTGTCCATAGAATTAACTGGAGTCATAAAATAGTTTAATAAACTATTAAATGTTCAGTTATGATTCCATTTGGCACTTTTTATCTTTTAAAATGGGTGATTCCCTAATGTCAGAAAATATGGATTTAGTAATCAAGAAAAATAGGTGGAGGGGGCTGATGTTCACTTTCTGACACTATGACTTCTGCCATTCAGGTTTTAGTTTTGTTTGCATTTGTGGAATGTTTCCACCAGGGAACATAGCAATGTGTTCATTGCATTGGGACTACCATGTAGTAATTTTGTCTTTATCATGAAACTGGGAAAATTGTAAAAAAACAAAATTATGGCATTAATAGGATTATTGGCCCTGCTTACCTGGGGGAACTAGGGTTTCTTCAACATGGTGGGGACAGGAAGATGGATGGTAGGAGCCTGGGAGACTATTTGGGGTATCAACTTGTTTTAGTATGGCTAGGAGACACAGTTAATGTAAGACTATTACATTCCTATATATACAGTACTGTCAAGCATGGAGATCTCTCAGAATGGAAGTTTGGATTACATTATAAAACAAATAACTTCTACCAGCTGGGATACTGGCTAAAGGCCATGAGAACGTGTAGAAGAAATAAGAAACAGCTTTATCCCTTCTACATTGTTGGTGGGAATGCAAGTTGGTACAGCCACTCTGGAAAACAGTGTGGAGGTCCCTTAAAAAGTTAAAAATTGAGCTACCCTATGACCCAGCCATTGCACTACTGGGTATTTACCCCAAAGATACAGACATAGTGAAGAGAAGGGCCATATGCACCCCAGTGTTCATAGCAGCATTGTCCACAATAGCTAAATCGTGGAAGGAACCGAGATGCCCTTCAACAGATGACTGGATTAAGAAGTTGTGGTCCATATATACAATGGAACATTACTCAGCTATCAGAAAGAACGAGTTCTCAACATTTGCTGCAACATGGATGGCACTGGAGGAGATAATGCTAAGTGAAATAAGTCAAGCAGAGAAAGACAATTATCATATGATTTCTCTCATCTATGGAACATAAGAACTAGGAAGATTGGTAGGGGAAGAAAGGGATAAAGAAAGGGGGGTATCAGAAGGGGGAATGAAGCATGGGAGGCTATGGACTCTGAGAAACAAACTGAGGGCTTCAGAGGGGAGGGGGTGGGGGAATGGGATAGGCTGGTGATGGGTAGTAAGGAGGGCACGTATTGCATGGTGCACTGGGTGTAATACACAACTAATGAATCATCAAACTTTACATCAGAAACCAGGTATGTACTGTATGGTGACTAACATAATATAATAAAAAAACATTAAAAAAAAACCAGGAAAAAAAAAAAAAGAGCTTCATGACCAGTACAGAAATTATGGAATTAACCTTTACCATTATTTTCTTCCTTGTGTGTTGTGCAGACATCTATGTATTTTAAATCAAAATCCCTTCTTTTTCTTTCATACCCTACTATTTTATAAAAGATGTTATGATGGTGATTAAATTTTCCATTTAGTTTCTTGGCTATAGAATACTGAGATGGGATTGTGAAGGAACTAGAAGAGGAAAATGACAATGACAAAAACTGTGGACTTGTAACTGGATGAACTTTGATTGTCTCTTTGGGGGAATAGATGAATTTTGTCATGCAGGAATATTGTTGGCAGTGTATATGTGACCGTTCAGAATACACATATTGAGTAATCAAGGATGTGGGCTATAACAGAATTTTTTTCATTGTTAATACAGCATAATTTTTTTTAAAAAATCAGCCTCCTATTCACTCACAAATAATTACTTCTTCTCTACTATATATCATCTTGTGGGTCTGTTTTAATGTTCATATCCTCCCTTAGCCAAGGGGTAGCACAAGACCCAAGAGAGGTGACTTGGATGCCCTTGTCAATCTTGATCAATAAGGTTGTGTTTGGAAATAGATTTCATCATGGTGGTGGTGTTGTATTGGCTTAATTGTCCATGTTATAGCCTGGTTTGTTCCCTACGCAAGTCTTGCCTAGGCTCCTTACCTTCAAAGTGTGTTGCAAGACTTCTTTTTTCCTTTTCTTTTCCTTTGTTTTTGTTTTTGTTTTTTTGTTTCAGGAGTGGAATTTAGTGATTCATCACTTACATACAGCACCTAGTGCCCATTACAACAAATGCCCTCCTTAATGCCCATCACCCATTTAGCTCATCCCCCACCTCCCCTCCAGCTACCCTCAATTTGTTTCTTAGGGTTCAGTGTCTCTTATGGTTTGCCTCCCTCTCAATTTTCATCTTATTTTATTTTTTCTTCCCTTTCCCTATATTCATCTGTTTTGTTTCTTAAATTCCACGAGTGAAATCAGATGGTATTTGTCTTTCTCTGACTGACTTATTTCACTTAGCACAATATCCTCTAGTTCAATCCATGTCACTCCAGATGGCAAGATTTCATCCTTTTTGATGGCTGAGTAATATCTATATCTATCTATATCTATATCTATATCCATATACCACATCTTCTTTATCCATTCATCAGTCAATGGACACTTAAGCTCTTTCTATAGTTTGGCTATTATTGATAATGCTGCTATAAACATCAGGGTGCATGTACCCCTTCAAGTCTGTATTTTTGTACCCTTTGGGTAAATACCTAGTAGTAAAATTGCAGGGTAGTCCTATTTTTAGCTTTTTGAGGAAACTTCATACTGCTTTCCAGAGTGGCTGCACCACCAGTTTGCATTCCTTGCATTCCCACCAACATTGCATGAGGACTCCCCTTTCTCCACATCTTCCCCAACGTCTGTTGTTTCCTGTGCTGTTAATTTTAACCATTCTAACAGGTGTGAGGTGGTATCTCATTGTGGTTTTGATTTGCAGTTCTGCTGATGATAAGTGACGTTGAGCATCTTTTCATGTGTCTATTAGCCATCTGGATGTCTTCTTTGGAAAAATGTCTGTTCATGTTTTCTGCCCATTTCTTCACTGTTTTTTGGGGGAGTTTGGTAAGTTCTCTATAGATTTTGGATACTAGCCCTTTATCTGATAAGACATTTGCAAATATCTCTCCCATTCCATAGGTTGCCTTTTAGTTTTGTTGACTGTTTACTTGGCTATGCAGAAGCTTTTTATCTTGAGGAAGTCCCAATAGTTCATTTTTGCTTTTGTTCCTCTTGCTTCTGGCGACCTGTCTAGTAAGAAGTTGCCACAGTCACAGTGAAAGAGGTTACTGCCTGTGTTCTCCTCTAGGATTTTGATGGATTCCTGTCTCACACTTAGGTCTTTCATCCATTTTGAATTTATTTTTGTGTGGTATAAGAAAGTGGTCCAGTTTCATTGTTCTGCATGTGGCTGTCCAATTTTCCCAACACCATTTCTTGAAGAGACTGTCTTTTTACCATTGGATATTCTTTCCTGCTTTGTCAAAGATTAGTTGACCATACAGTTGAGGGCCCATTTCTGGGTTCTCTATTGTGTTCCATTGATCTATGTGTCTGTTTTTATGCCAGTACCATCCTGTCTTGATGATTACAGCTTTGTAATAGAGCTTGAATCCAGAATTGTGATGCCTCCCACTTCTCTTTTCTTTTTCAACATTACTTTGGCTACTTGGGGTCTTTTCTGGTTCCATACAAATTTTAAATTGTTTGTTCTAGCTCTGTGAAAAATGCTCATATTATTTTGATCAGGATTGCATTGAACTTGTAGATTGCTTTGGGTAATATAGATATTTTAACAATATTTGTTCTTCTAATCCATAAGCATGGAATGTTTTTCCATTTCTTTGTGTTGCAAGATTTTAATAACCTTCCAATCACTTCTCTTTGGCTTATTAGCCAGAGTATCTTATGTCATAGTCTGTGTGAAAATCAAAAGGACAGGTATTATAAAAAACACTGAAAGTGTATGAAATAGATGAAATATCATTAATATTATAATGGTTATTATGACAATGATTGTTGTCATTATTTAGATCCAGTCATATTGATTCATGAAATTTTCTCTTTGAATCATTAAAAAAAATTGCAGGTGAAAAATGATGCTATAAGTCACTGGGTAAAGTGGTCTAAATACATCCTTTATTATGGAGAAGTTTAAAAAAAATACAGCAACAGGAAAAACTCTATTGATATCATGTTTCTATCTATATGAATGAATATTGAATATTAATATATGCATTTTATAACTTTTCTCTTTTAAGTAATGCATTTTTAAATTGTCTTTGCTTATTGATGCCATAGGAAAAAATAGTAAATATGATGGTAACATAGAAATATCAGTGAACTTGGAATCAGAAAACCTGGAATCAAATTCATCTTCACATCTGTGTGAGCCCTCTCAGTCACAATATTCTTCACTTTTATAATGGGAATAATAATCCCTATTCTCAGGGTTGCTATGATCATTAAGTGAGACATTTTAAATGAAAATATTTGCAAAACATAAAGCAGCATATGTGAGTAATTATTATTAATAATTAATAGATTTTTTAGTATATCTCAGCTTGTTCTTCAGAAAACCAACCAAAGTAAGACAACATTCATTCTTTCATCCAAAAATATTTACTAAGTTATTACTATGTGTCTGGCAGTATTCTCACTACTAAAGATAATGTAGCAAGCAAAACAGACAAGGTTTCTGCTCTCATGAAGCTTATGCTAATGGTCCGATAGACAGCAACCAAGTAAGATGCAAATAAATGGGGAAAAGGATTATTTCAGATTTTTTTTTCTTGTCGGTAATACAGTAAAACAAAGTGACATGAAGTAGGGTATTGGGATAGTTAGTTCAGGTTACGTCTCCAAGAGATGGCTGTCAGAATTGTTTGAAGCCAAAAGTAGAAGTCGAGAATTGTGTACGGACATACTAAAGTACTTTGTTATGTCAGGGAAGAACATGATGTTTGAAGGAGAGATTTAGGCTCAGATATCAATTTGGGAATTTTCAGCATCTGGAAGTTGTCTAAAGCCATTGGAAAGCATGAAATACTAGGAAAATTAGAAATGATTCCAGGTGTGAGCCTTGGGGAACTCATGTATTTAGAGATTGGGTAGAGGAGAAGAAATTGCAGAAGAGAGTAAGAGTGAATGGCCAGACATGTAAGGGCAAAAACTCAAGGGGTATGAAGTCATGGGGCAAGAGAAGAGAGTGTTTCTAGAAGGAATAAGTGATCAGCTATGTAAAATACTTTTAAGGGTTTTTGAGTACTATGAAGAAAGAAATGTGATCATTGGACTTGGCAATATGGAGGATATTGGTGACCCCCAAAGCAATTATTTGTGTGTTAGCTGCCTGAAAAATACATAGGAATTGAAAAAAACTGAATTACTAGTGTCACTTAAGAGCTCAGTTTTTCAAGGTGGCTAAGAGATGGAGGCTGGGGCAAGTGAGACTGAAAAATAATTGAGACATGAGAAAGTAGGGAATGTGAATGGAAGGTAGTGTTGAGGAAAATTTGAGGAACATTGAGAAAGCATTGTTCATGTTTACATGCAGGAAGAGAACGAACTCTTGGGAGATAATAGGGGACAATTAAGTTACTACTATGTGCCAGGTATTTCCAGATGTTGGTTTTAATTCTTATAATCCTAGGAGATATGTTGGAATGTGTCTAATTACTTGATGTAAAAAAATGAAAGCAACACATGCACAAAATCTAAAAGACCATCCCAGTTCATAATACTGTACAAAAATATATGTCTCTCACTCTTCTATTTGGGAAAAGAGGGGAAAAAAATCACAAGTGATTTTGTGAAAGATTTTCTGTGAAAAGATTTAACAGATTCCAACAATCAATCACTTGCATTAAAGACTGTCTTTCCTTGGAAGAAAGATACTGCAAAAAAAACTTTAAAAATTTCATTGTCGAACTGTGGTTAAGGGCACAGGTTTTTGTCCAGAGTTCTGGCTCTGTCATTTCATATGCAGAGAACTTTGCTCTGTAACTTTGAGATTCTTCCCACTAAAGTGGTGGGATAATTTCCTTGCTTCTTGACTCCAAGTTTAAGCATGTGATGTGAAGAATTGATGATGTGTTTTCCCAGAATAGGCCTTAAGAGACCTTGCATGTTTTTGCTTGTCCCCTTGTATCTTTACCATTACCGTGAAATGACCATGTGTGGGCTGGCTCATAGGTCCCAGCAAGAGGAGGAGAGAGAAATGGAACAAAGTAGAACCACCCTAGGTAATTTCACCCTGATTAGCCAACCTGTATCCAAGTCCCAGACCCTTGAGTGAGCCCAGCCAAGTCCAGCCTGCATCTCTGTGATGTTACTAATGCTTTATAAACCCCAGGTTTTTTGTCTGTTATATATGAATAATCTAAAAGTATAATGTATGCAAATTTAAATGAAACATAGCATTTAATGAAATTATTTTTACTATTATTATTTAATAAAAATAATATTCTCAATGAGATTGAGAAAAAAATCAGTTGTTTTGGATATGCCAAATATAACAGCAAATAAAATAGTGCAATAAAAATAGTGAGTAGAAGTTTGGATACTGAAGAAAAACCTAATTTAATTTTGTGTTAGGGTTAAATGAAAGCTCAAAAACTTAATCAGAGAAAAAGCCGTTATGAAGAGAAGAGTATAATAAGAGAAAACACAGAAGCCTATAGAGACAGGTCCAATAGATCCAAAATGTATACAAGGGGAATTCCAAATGTCAAGAACTAAGGCAAAATAGGAAAACAACCAAACACAAATTAGTGGACCTCAAATGTAGATTCTCACATCTTCACAATGATAGGACCTACTAAAGAGCAGATACTTTTGACTTTTTATTATTTAAAATTGGAAACCTATACAAAAGTAGACAGAATAGGTGTTTGAACTCCCATCTACCCATCACCCAGCTACAGTTATTAACCTTTGGCTAACCACGTTTCATGTACACCCAAACCAGTTTCGTCCTCCCAATTTATGTGGAAGCAAATCTCAAATACCGTATCATTTCCTCTATAAATATTTCAGTTTTATTTCTAAAACAAAAACTTTTTAAAAGTATAACCATTATTCTTAAAATTTAATTTTTAATTGCTCTTTAATATCATTAAATATTAAATCTATTTGAATTTGTATTAGTCTCAGTATTATAAAATATTTTTTGCCACTTACTTGAATCTAGCTCCAAAGGAGGCCCTCACAGAGGAATTGCCTAATATGTGTCTTAAGTGCCTTTTTTTTTTATAGGTTTCCCATCTATCTCTTTCTTTGTTTTTATGATATCTGTTGAAGAAGCAAAGTTTTTTTTTTTTTTTGTCCTGCAGTTTCGCATCTGAATTTTGCAAATTACTTCCCAGGAGTGTTCAGTAAAAAAGATCTTCTAACCTCTGGATTTCCTAAAAGTTAATACATGGATCTAGAGGTTTGAGCAGAAAAAAAAAAATAATGAGTTCTGTTCTTTTCTTTTCCTTTTATTTCTTTTCTTTTTTCTTTTTTTCCTTTCTTTCTTTTCTTTCTTTCTTTCTTTCTTTCTTTCTTTCTTTCTTTCTTTCTTTCTTTCTTTCTCTTTCTCTTTCTCTTTCTCTTTCTCTTTCTCTTTCTCTTTCTCTTTCTTTTTGCAAGGCCACTTCATGAATAGCATTGTGTTTCTATCAGGAAGCATATGGTGTCTGGGTTTTTAACTTTTTGTGATATTATCAGCAGTGGATTATCAATGCCTAGATCCATTATGGTTTGAAAAAAATAGTGATACTACAATTCTATCACTTATTCCTTAGTTACTAACTGGAATAGTTCTCTAAAAAAATCTCCGTCATTATTATCTGGTTACCCAGAGGTGAAGTTATAAAAGAAAGGCAGAATAGTTGCATGATTCTTTCCCTTTTTTAGAATTATGAGTAACATAATATAAACTTAATTTTTATATCATAAAGCATTTATGCTGAATTTCACACTACTTTATTTATTATCTTATTAAACCTGAAAATTTCCATCTTTGACCTCTATGAGCCTCTTTAGGTTGACTTCTGAGTCTTTTGATGTGATCTTAGTAGTGTTAGAGAGTTTCCTGTTATCTGGTATGACACAGTATAGTGGCACATCTTGTAAAATTTTTGCTGCAACCCTGGAATCAGCCATTTCTCCAAAGAGCCCTGATATCTTTTAGTAAGAAATAGTACATGGTTACCATAATCTAAGTGCTAAGGGCATTTATTATAAATGGGTTGGTCATTCTCTCTTGGTCTTTTTGGTATTCAGAGTTAGGGAATGCTTTATTCGAAGGAAAACTCATCACAAATTTGCATTGGTATTTTTAAATGAAATTCAACATTATGAGAGATTTTACTTAACCATTTCAGTATTACATTTGTATATCCTTTTTCTCATGCTGAGAATCCTGCTTCGCAATAATATGGAAAAGTTATAGAATAAGAATATCACACTCACATTTTTTTGTCCCAAAATACACCCACAGCAGATTCAGCATAACAATACCAACATTTCACCTCCAATATTATTACTAAAAAAATGTGTTTTTAATTTCTTTTACTTCCTGAGATATATCCTGCTGGGGATATACAAATTATTGTTCTTTTAAGTCCCTTGGAACAATCTCTGGGCCATCAACTAAATGTACATTTTTTATTCCCCAAATTTTATTTTCATTTAAGGATTGCTTTAAAAATAGTTTTACTTATAATTATGTAATATCTAAAAAACAAGATATATCCAAGGAAATGTAAACTCTTTATATTCTTTCTCTCTTTTTAAAGGAAACCATTGCTTTTATTTTATAGTTTATTTTAGTATCGTTTACTTTTTAAGATACGAGGATATATAATAATGGTCATATCCTTCCTTTCTGACCTGAACGATAGCAGTCTGTATGCAATTTTCTCCTCCTTGCTTTTTTATTCTTTTTTAAACTATATTTCTTGGAGGCCACTCCATATTAACATCTAGAGATATCCCTTACACAATTTTAGAGTTGCATACCACTCTTTGTGGATATACCCATACTTTCTTTAATTAGCCCTATTGAAGGACGTTTAGGTTTTTATAAGGTAATAATCTCACAATGAGTAGCTTTGTGTAAATGACTTCATACTTTTCCCAGGGTATCTTTGGGAAAATTCTTAGAAGTAGAATTGCTGGTCAGAAGGTAGTATATAAATAATTTCACTAGATATTAACAAATTACCTGCCAGAGAAGTTACGTATTATTATTCGAAAGAGCTATATATGAGAGACTTGTTGACAGAGAATGTTGTCAAACTTTCAGATTTTAATAACAGGCAAAATTAACAAAAATGACACACCAAGAATAAATCTTGGTAAATACTGAATTTTCAGAACAAAAAGAAAACCTACACACATTTTTTTGCAGATGATGAAACTTCCCCCAGCTTTTTAAAACTAAAACAGGTTACCTAACAAGGAGTTAAGAAACACACACACACACACACACACACACACACACACACACACACAGAGTGCCATTAAATTCCCCATAACATTAAATGAAGGAAACACTGGCATCATTTTTTCAGTTTTAAGGGGGTAATTGTCACCAAAGTATTCTATAACCTATGAATTTATATTCTTAAGTGAAGGCTTTATAAAGGAATTTTAGACAGGCAATAATTTAGAAAATAGACAACCCAAATAGCCTTCCTGGGAAAAAATGACTAAAAAACATTCTCTAGCTACTTAATAAATGAAATCAAATAAATATAAAAGTTATACAGAAAATTTGAGTTTCAAAAAAATTGTTACCATAGTTATGAAATAATGTGTTAAGATATTATTTCATCAAGAAAAGATACAGTAAGAAAATATACAATAATTTGGATATAAAATTTCCAGATTATTTTAGTGAAAACCATGAGTATAGAATGAAAGAAGTAAATGTAGGCTAAATTTTTTATCCTGCTGATGGGAGGTTTCTTTTATTTGATTTTAATAGGGAAATAATAGCTCAGTTTCTGAAAGTTAACTTAAGGGTAAAATTTAAACTACTTGACAAAATATGTTAAGAAAACTTGAGTAGTATAGAGATTTTAGAAAAGAAAAATGAAACAAGAAAGTAAAAGTAAACATAAACACAAAAAAACAAAATAAAACCAAAGTCAGGCCTTCATTTACATTCAATTTATTCTTAATATACTTGAGACAAAGATTATTCACAAAGGAAAATGAAAAATAAAAGAGTACACAATAGTGAATATTTATTATATTTTCTGGTTATGTAGTAATTTTGAAAGCCTTCCTATGTTTGCAGAATTTCCTACTTATGTGTTCTGCATTCTCAAAGTAGAAACCAGAAAAATCATTCTGTCAGCCTCTCCTGCACTTAAGGCACAAGGGTGTGATGTAGGTAAATCCGATTAAACTCATTGGTGTCAGACTGTGGTTCAGAAGTGAGCAATATTAAGTAAAGGAGGCTCCATGAAGAATCCATTTTACTAGCCATGCTAGTCACTTCAATACTTAAACATTTGGCTCTTAGGGATGAAATGCCTCCAAGACTGAATTCCTGGCACAGAAATGTGTTTAGTATCAGATGCAAATAAAGTCTTATCAGTGGCAGTCATGAATTTGAGTAGCAAGTGCTCAGTGTTGGTGGCAGTGACTATTCCCTCCTTGGGCCAGTTTTGTGATATGGTTGTGGGTGTAATTTCTGGAATCTTAACCTTTAGCCTATTCCTCCACCCCTCTCGAAAATTTGTCAGCTGTCCAAATCTTTATAAGAAACTCATTTTCTGCTTAAGCTATCAGAATTCTCTTCTTTTGCTTATGACCAATAACCCTGACTTGTATAGATTATGACTCCAGAAGTCATATTAGAAAACAGAACCTCAGCAAATAGGTATCTGGAATTGGTTATCTGGTCTGAATCAGGCCAAAAGCTCTGGAATCCCGCCAATATGAAAGGCTCTTGGCAAGCAGCATGAAACAGCCTTCTAATTTTCATCAGTGGGCACCTGCAATGAAGTAGTCACAGAAGGGGAGTCTTTGAGGGCACCAGAGCCACAGCTAGAGAATCATATGCAGGAACATAAAGAATTCAAGGAATATAGAGGGAGTGTTTGATTCTAATGGCACTTGACAACCTAAAAAGAATTACAAACTCGAAATCCGAAATCCATTGTTCAAGAGAGAGAAAGCCATGGAATTTCTCTGCTAAGAAAAATATTTTATTAATTGTGTCATGGGGCTGAAATACCTAAAACCAAATTCAAATTTGGATCTGCACTTGCTGCTATTTTGCAGCTAAATTCACAGCCATGTCAGGTCTCTACTGTGAAAGTTAGAGCTTTGGGAAGGAATCTAAAGACTTAGAGAAATAGGAATTTGAAATGGATTGCTCACATACAATGCATTCATTTATTTCCCTGAATTTCCCAAGAGACCTTTGGAAAAGACTCTTCAAAAATGCACTGGTGGAAAAGGAGAAATCAAGAAAACAATCCCATTTAAAACTGCACTGAAAATAATAAAACACCTAGGAACAAACTTAACCAAGATGGTGAAAGACCTATACTCTGAAAACTATAGACATTGATGAAAGAAATTGAAAATGACACAAACAAGTAGAAAGATATTTCATGCTTATGGATTGAAAGAAAATGTTGTTAAAGTATCCTACTACCCGAAACAGTCTACAGATTTAATGCAAACTCTATCAAAATATCAACAGCATTTTTCACAGAACTAGAACAAACAATCCTAAAATTCATGTAGAACCACAAAATACCTCAAATAGCCAAAGCAATCTTGAAAAAGAAGAACAAAGCTGAAGGTATCCCAATCCCAGATTTCAACATATACTACAAAGCTGTGGTAATCAAAACAGTACTGTACTGGCACAAAAACAGACACAAAGATCAAGGGAACAGAATAAAGAAGCCAGAAGGAAACCCATGATTTTATGTTCAAATCTTCAACAAAAGAGGCAAGAATATGCAATGGGAAAAATACAGTCTCTTCAACAAATAGTGTTGGAAGAAAAAAACAAATCGTGTTAGGGAAACTGGACAGCTACCTGCAAAAGAATGGAATGAAATTGGACCACTTTCTTATACCATACACACACACAAAAAAACTCAAAATGGATTAAGGGTCTAAATGTGAGACCCGAAACCATAAAAATCCTAGAAGAGAGCACAGGCAATGATTTCTTTGACATTGGCTGTAGCAATATTTTTCTAGATATGTCTCCTAAGGCAAGGGAAACAAAAGCAAAAATAAACTATTGGTACTACATCAAAATAACAAACTTCTACACATCAAAGGAAATAATCAACAAAACTAAAAGCAACCCATTGACTGGGAGAAGATATTTGCAAATGACATATCTGATCAGGCATTAATATCCAAAACATATAAAAAACCTATATGACTCAACACCAAAAAATAATCCAATTTAAAAATGGGCAGAAGACATGGATAGTCCTTTCTCCAAAAAAGACTTCCAGATGGCCAACAGATACGTGAAAAGACGCTCAACGTCACTCATCATCAGGGAAATGCAAATAGAAACCACAATGAGATATTACCTCACACCTGTCAGAATGGTTAAAATCAAAAGCACAAGAAACAAGTATTGGGAAGGATGTTGAGAAAAAGAACCTTCATGCACCACTGGGGAATGCATACTGATGCATCCACTCTGGAAAACAGTATGGAGGTTCTTCAAAAAATTAAAAATAGAACTACCCTGTGACCCAGTAATGACATACTGGGTATTTACCCAAAGTCTATAAAAACACTAATTGGACAAGATATATGCACTCTATTTTCATTGCAGCATTATTTACAATAGCCAAGTTATGGAAGCAGCCCAAATGTCCATCAGTAGATGAATAGATAAAAAAGAGAATGAAATATTACTCAGTCATAAAAAGAATGAAGTCTTGCCATTCGTGACAACATGGATGGATCTAGAAATATAATGCTAATCAAAATAAGTCAGTGAAAGAAAGACAAATACCATATGATTTCACTCATATGTGAAATTTAAGAAACAAAGCAAAGAAAAAAAAGATAAAAACCAAAACCAGATACTTAACTATACAAGCTGATGGTCACCAGAGGGAGGTGGGTGCAGAGATCAGTGAAATAGGTGAAGGGGATTAAGAGCACACTTACCCTGATGAGCACTGAGTAATGTATAGGATTATTGAATCACTATATTGTGTACCTGAAACTAATATAATACTGTCAGTTAACTATACAGGAATGAAAATAAAATGCATTAGTGAGAGGTGCCCCATTATTTTTGGTAAGTGTTCTGGAAACTGTTTCCTATTGACTCGGAATGCTAGTAGGAGCCACTGCTATTGAAATGAAATGCTTCATTTCAAATGCAAAGATGGGGTCCTGGAGTGGTAGATCACTCCTAGCAGCCCTTAAATGTCAGAGGCACAGACATTGCTACAATAACTGATACAGGGATAGATGTGGTCATCAGAAGCTTTAACTCACAGTGAAATATGGTGGTGGGTAATTGGTTATTGATCCCTGGGCCCCCCAAAAATGAGAAGTCTACCAGTATCGTACTTGATTTTTTATAACCTAAAAAGAAGAGTCTAATGAACAGAAATCTGACTTAAGAGCCATAGCTTTTCACCCAAATCTCAAACCTTCGTCTATTCACATACTAGAGCCCCTGAAAAGAAGGATGGCTTTCTTGAGCAAGGAGCAAGTGCAAATCTCACAAGCGTGTACAAAACCCTCCTAAGTCTCTCCCAAAATGTTATATGGCCATTTACCTTAGAAACTACTTACTGGGAAAAGAGAAATGATCAGACCTTTCAGGCATTGTTGGAAATGGACTAGAACAGACATGAATCCTTGGGTTCCAGGCATCACTTCTGTCCATCAGTCAGAATGAAGGTGTATGTGGATCAAATGAAAGGAATTTTAATCAATTTCATGGATAGCTCATTGGTGCCTCAAAAGCATTGTCTGGCTATTCTCCAAGTTCTGTGTATATAATTGTTATAAATATACTTAGCAAATGAGAATCTCAATGGTGGCTTCTCAAATCTTTGAGTGACAGATATCATGATACTAGGAACCATGTAGAAGCCCTTCAAGTTTCCTCTTTCATCAGCATTGAAAACCAAGAGCAAATTTCTTACCAAGATATCTTGATAGGACAAATGCAAAATGCGTGCCAGAAGACTGGAGTTCAATTCCATGAAAACAGAAATGCTTGCTTCCTTCTTACAATTTCTGAGGTCCAGCAGTGTGGGTATTGCCCGGAAGTCTCGGTGAAGATAAAGGACAAGCTGCTGTAACTTGGATTTTGGAGGCAACATATATTACAATTGAAAGTGTTATTTCATTTATTATTGTTTATTTATGGGTAAATTACTAGAAAATCCTGTAGCGAAAGAGGAGCTAACACCCAGTTCTAGACTTTTACTTCTCGATTTGACTTGGAGGAAAATTAACCAACTTTAGAGGCAGATCTTAGAACAGGGAGAGTTTGACAATTGAGGCAGGTTCAAAAGGTGTAACAATCCTGTGTGATCCAAGTATCATGAGAATCAGTTTGACAACCACAAGGAGTTTACTTGTCATGGATATTCTAGAATTAGATTTGTCAATAAATTTTTCTTCACATCTTTTGTCATACACAAAAAGAACAAAATTGTATGAATCAAGTCTCAGGAGCAAGGCCATGAGAGGGTATGAGAGAGAGAGAGAGAGAGTTGGAGGTTCTCTATAGTTCCCTCCCCCACCCCCCAAAAAAATACTCACTATGAATGACGACAGGAACAGAAATAGCAGGGCGGAATTCTGAATTATTGCAGTATATTCTAGAAAAATTGCTAATTTATGGTAGATATAAAAATACATTGCTAGATAATAAAGTTTTTGAGCCGCTATTCTTAGATAGATCTTCTGTGAAAGTTCCATAAACTTTGAGTAATACTTCAGATAAAAACATCTAGCATTATGACACACAGTCAGATTTGATAATTCCTTTTCTTAGAACTGTTTTCTAATCACTTGCATTGTTATGTTTAATTTTATGCCATATTCATGAATATGCTTATGATTTGGCTTCTTATGTCGATCCCTACTTAAATTTGATTCCTTCAATTTAAGGGTTGTGATAATTTGGAAAAGGAATAAGACGAAAGTTACCATTAGTACATACTTATCATTATTTTAAAAATGTAAATACAAAGAACATTGGAAACATAATAAAATAGTCATACTTCCTGGAAGATTAAATAGAGGTTAATTTTTCACTAATTATTCCAGAATTTTTAAAAATTAAATATTACATATAAATCTAATTCCCTTACATTATTTTGTCAGTCAGTTTCTATTCTTGAAACAACTCTATGATTTTGGGCTATTATTTCCTATCGATATGTATCCGTATGCAATATACTACTATTGTGTATACTGGAAAATGGACATGTACTTTTATTTTTTTATTATTTTTTTAAGATCATTTATTTGAGAGAGAGGAAGAGCAGGGAGAGGAAGAGGGAAAAGAAGAGAGAGAACCCCAAGCAGACTCCACGCTGAGCACAGAGTTGACTCAGGGTGGGGTGGTCCCGCCACCCTCAGATCATGACCTGAGCTGAAACCAGGAGTTGGAGGCTTAACTGACTGAGCCACCCAGGCACCCTGGACAGTTACTTTTAAAAGTGTAAGTTATTTTTGACTGAACGCCTGACACTGTCTAAATTAAATTGTAGAGATTCAGAGCATATTATATTCCTCCATCAGGATTTATTCCTTCCTTCACAAGTCTGATAGAGTGGGGCTGAGCACATGAATTCAATCAGAAGCTGAGTTGATTCAGAATCGGGTTGCAAGTTTCGTGGAGCTCAGTCTACCTCTCATTCATCTCTGTTCTAGGTCATAGCCCTCTAGAGCGTTCAGCTGGGAGCCTATTTTGTCCCGAGGCTCCTCTCCCTGGAACTTTTTGATCCTTAGCCCTTGCCTTCTTGGCACCATGGGTTCCCAGACAATTCTGCTCTGCTTTTCTGAGCTCTGTCTTTGGCAGAACTTCAGTGCCCTCCCTTGTGTAGCGTCATAATTTGGCAAATGTCTAGAGGAGAAAACCATCAAGTTTCCAATTTTTATCTCTCCATCTTTTTAGACCACTAGAATCTCTGATGGTTTTTCTATACCTAGAAGGATTTTTCTGCCTGGGCAAATCTGAATTCTTTGCTTTTCATCTGGTTCTCCAAATCAGCAACTAAGCCAGAGAAAAAGCCACCGCAAAAAGCTCATTTTTCCATGGTTCTACCGTCTCCAAAATCCAGACCCTCTTGGATATCATTGATCTGTAGTCCTCCAATACTATCTCCAAACATATCATTCTGGCTGTTATCCAGCTTTTCCCATTATTCTTGTAAGAAATATTTGTCTGCCACAAATGACTCCAGCTTACCTAGAAACGGAGTTATTGTTCTATAACGTAAAATTCTATGGGATCAAATCCTGTTTGTCACGTGTCCTGATTCTTGCCTGAATACACTTTTTTCCATGTGTTATGTGAACTTTGGTTGCAAACTGAGTTTTAGCAAGGTTGGCTTTTCCACTAGGATTGTGTGGCTTGAGTTGTGATTGGATCCCTCCCCAGGAATTTGATAATCTTCCCCCTATCGTCATGGAGTGGCCAGCCATTCAAGTATTATGACTTTTTGCTGGGGTCTCAAGCAGTATGGTTCCAATGCCACTGGTTTTCAGTCCCTGCATGAACATAAAAACCCAAGTCCCTGGGTTAATAGTACTGATGCTGTCTCCTTGAATACTTCCCGTATTATTTCACACACACACACACGTGCACACACGCACACGCACCATTGGTTTTCAGAACTCTCTTGAGTTTTAGCACCTGAGATTCTGCCCTTCTGTTTTATCAAGTTATTCTATGTATTGAGAAATGAACTTGTTATATTTCATCCAACTTTTCCAAATGTTTATATTAGAAGCTTTTTTATGTAATAGTCTACCAATTTGATCTTTCTACTGATTATCAAACAAGGATTGGGAAGGATAATTTACTTTAAAAATGTCTTTATAATTTGGTGGACAAACCATTTTTGGCACTTGAGAATAAGTACATTTGTTGCACTAATTAGAAATCATTTTTATTATTCTTATTCACTGAAACAGATTGTTAGGAACATTTTTGGTCTGGTTTGAGTTACTGCATATACTTGAAAGAAAAAAGAAGATGAAAGAAGCAAAGCAAGGCAAGACAAATATTTTACAATTCAGATTTATCATCTGCCGAAATTGGCGAAGGTACACAAAAGTTGTATTTATACTAAGAAAATAATCTTAAAATAATTTAAACTTCAACACTTGGCAGTATTCAACCTTATCTAGGGTTAAAGTGTTTCTGATGCTGCCTTCCACCAGCAATGAACAACACAGGAAAGTTCTTTGCAGTCATAGCGTTTGAGTATAGGATCCAGTTTTGTGGAGCTGTATATCTTTTGTCCTTTACCAAATGTAGAGCCAAGAATTTTTTTTTTTTATTTTACTTTTTTTTTATGGGATAAAATACCAAGTAACATTGGAAGGAAAAGAGATGATTAGGACAGGAATAAGGCTTTTTGATTACAACAAGGCATTTTGAAACCTTTATCGATGCAGGATTTTAAGCCACGTCTCACAGACTATTCTGAAATTGATGTGCAAATTTCACCCTGCTTGATGAAATTTTCACTAAATGGGCTTTTCCCTCGCAGAATAGAAGTCATTTTGTGATCCAGTAGCTAGCATCATTAGTGGAGATGGTGGAAACTCCTGAGTTTTGAATGCATTCTGGGATACCGCCACAACTTGGCGAGGTCTCTCTGTGGTTGCTTTATAGTGCAGAGCCTCACTCTGTGTAGTAAAAATAAAACCAAATTCATTTGGGCACAGTCTTTTTGTTGCTTTATTTAATTTTCACTTTGGCATACAGCCCTTAAAGCTTTAATAGGGCAGATGTGGCTTTGGAAGCGTTTACTAATCCAACTTGGTTAATGACTTTCATGGTAGAAGCCAGCTCAGCAGTTTTCTCTCAGTCCATATTTAGTCCCTCTTCTCATTGATTTTTTCCTATGGTGGAGAACCTTTCCATGGGGTCACCGATTATCAGCAGATGTTTTCCTGAATTTTGAAGTAACTGCCCTTAGGTTTTTGGGAAGCAAAAGCACGGGCAGAGTAAATGCTACTAACACTGAGCAATAGATTTCTAGGGGGGAGAAGCAAGTTGCCACTCCTTTCATGGTCCTCAGCATGACGGCTCCAGATTGCTCTGTGGGATAGAGAGTTAATTACACAGGGTTAGCATTTGGGAAAATGCTACATGAATTAGAATATTTGATGATCATTGGCATTCCTGATGTCAGTGTAGGGCTGTGGAGCCAGGCAGTCTGTCCTTCATGTCCTGAGGAACTCAAGAGCGTTCTAGATTTCAGAGCCCATTTTCTGACAGTAATATATATTAATGCCTGCCTCACAGAATTTTGTGAGGATTCAGCAGGAGGAAGTGGTGTTTCCCAAACTTGTAATTCACGTATCAATATGAGCAATTTTTAATATTATATCTGGGTTCTGTTTGTATTACTTACTTAATATGTTTTAACAGTCAACTACCCCCAACTTTTTAAAAAATTTTTTGCTCCTTTGGCCCCATCCCAAGCAATATTTGCAAAAATTTGATGCGCTGGTTATATATTTTTTATTATACATCAAAATAAAAGTAAAATCATCTCTTGCATATTTTGGACAACACTGACAATGTGCTCACATAATAATATGATAGCTTTGATTGTACTGGTTGTAACTCCCAGTAGACTGCAAGTTACGTGACAATAGGGGCTTTTATTCAATTTATTTATTCTGATGTCTTTGATACCTAGCATAATAGCTGGCATACAGGGAGACCTCAAACTGTCTGAAAATTATTTTGGGGTTTCTTGTTTACTTGGAGAAAGAGTTAGATATAGGAAACAGACTACTCTCCATAGGAACACCTGCCCTCAAGCTCAGCATCCCACAGGACGGGGCGCTCGCTCCCTCTGGCAGGAGGCTGTGCTTGAACCTAACTTCCCATGAGCTGTAAGAGCTGGATGATTGGCTTTCCGATGTTACTACAGAAAACTCTAAAACTTAATCTGATATGCCTGCCTCCCCAGCGTTCTGATTACCACCTTACCCTCATTTTTGTTTTCTCTCTTTTCTCCCATACCCCTACCCTCTCTCTTTTCTTTCAAACACACACACACACACACACACACACACACACACACACACTGACAAGGTTGTTTTCATGTTTGCCTTATAAGAAGGGAAATCAGCCCTGTGGCAGGGGTGTTCCCCTGAACCTTCACCCCTGGTGTGTTCAGGCATGTACGCCTGCTGAAGGATGAAAGGATGGGGCCTCTGCCTTGCAGGCTGGGCTTGTACATGTCCCCAGTGAGGCCTTTCTTTAGTCTGTACTATGTGACCCTGTGGAAATCTTCCCAAGCTCTCCTCCATAACAGTTGGCAATCAAAAAAGGCACACACTCTGCATAACCAAAGGGTGACAGCATATATATGCAACCTTGTGCTCAGCAAAACCGAACTCTTGGAAATCAGAGCATATGCTACCCAGTGCCCAATTCCTGGCACAGAGTAGGTGCACAGTAAATATTTGTGGACCTCGGGATGAATGGGTAAATGAATACTTGCAGCCAGTGAAAGAATAAATAGCTGAAAAATATTTCTGCAAGTTGTTTTTTCATGATTAAGAGAGTAAAATGCACAAGGATCAGAAGAGTAGTAAACTAGAACTTAAGTTAGCTGGCACATTTAGGAGATGACTTATTCTAGATATCCAAATTTTCTGAATAAGTGAAACTTATTCTTCAAAGCATATATTTGCTTTTTGAATAAGCTTTCTTTAAAAAGGTTACCTGGGGCACCTGGTGGCTCAGTCGGTTGAGTAACTGACTCTTGATTTGGGCTTAGGTCATGATCTCGGGGTCGTGAGCTCAAGCCAAGCGTGGCTGGCTCCATACTCAGCTGGGAGTGTGCTTGAGATTCTCTACTTTTTTTTTTTTTTTAAAGATTTTATTTATTTATTCGACAGAGATAGAGACAGCCAGCGAGAGAGGGAACACAAGCAGGGGGAGTGGGAGAGGAAGAAGCAGGCTCATAGCGGAGGAGCCTGATGTGGGGCTCGATTCCAGAACGCCGGGATCACGCCCTGAGCCAAAGGCAGACGCTTAACCGCTGTGCCACCCAGGCACCCCGAGATTCTCTACTTCTGTCCCTCCCCCGCTCTCTCTTTCTCTCTCTCTCTCTCTCAAATAAATAAATAAATCTTAAAAAAATAAATTCTAAAAAAAAATAACAGTTAAAAGGTGGCCTACTTCTCTGCCTTATTAAATTGAATATATTGTATATAATTTAACATTCCTCTGCTTCTCTCTCTCTCTCCCTCTAACCCTCCACCCCTCCTCATTCTCTCTCTCTCAAAGAAATAAATAAAATCTTTTTTAAAAATAAAGTTTTTAAAAAGTACTTATTAGTAAAAACTGTATTTTAGAAGTAATTAGAATTCGGCATAGATTAGACATTTCAGGAGTCTTCTTTTGTGTAATTTTTGCTTGGCTGAAAAATAACGTGTATCCAAAGGCTACTGAGACAAAGTACGGTCCTTAGTAGGATTCTATTCTTATCTCCACAGTGTTTATTTTACGGGGATATTTCTCACGGAAAGGAATTGGGAAAGATTATATACTCTATGTAGTTAATCACATATTTGTTCTAGTATTTGTGTATTAGCTTGAATTCTTGGCTCCATCTCAGTTTTTATCTGCAGAACAAGAAAAACCAGATTTTTTCTTATTAGAAATTCTTTTGGGAACTTTGTAAGCAACACATTCAATTAAGGATGTGTACAAGGAGATTCATTGGAGTAGACTTTCATAGTTAATGTTTATTGAACACTTACTACTGCCAGCCACTTCCTCACATTTAAACTTTACATTGCAACTATATGAAACAAGTGGCATTACCACCATTTTATAAGATGAAAACTAATGCACAGCGTGGTTTAATGACTGTCCTAAAGATCTCACTGCTAGAGAAGTTGTCTGTTGACCTTTCTTGGTGACTCCCTTTTGTCCACACTAGACATGGATCTTCCTTCAATTCTCTATGTTATCAGTGATATGACGGTGTTGTTTGGAGGTAATCAGGTCTAGGGATGACCAATGGGAAATATAGCATGGTACCAGAAACAGCTTTGATGTCAATGTCACATTTTACCATGACTACAAAATTGTCCTACACCATGGGAAATTTCTTGCTGGTATGTCCTCCATAGAGCCCCAGCACACTTCGTGTGTTCTCACCACAGAGCCAGGGGCTTCTCCCATGTGGAGCCTCTTCGTTCCCAAGCCCCACCTACTCTCCCCAGGCAACCAGGGAAAAACAAAATTCCTTTCACTTTCCTATGCAAGGCAGCTCACCTTTCTTTTTGAAATATCTTCCTCTTTCAGACCATGAATAGATTATTATTTTTCATACCCAAAGAGAGTTTCCAGATATTTTCCTAAATAAAGAGCCATCTCCATCTCTACTGGTATACAGAAATAGCCCTGGATAATGTATTTTTGTTTGAATATTGATATTTGATCTCACTACATCTATTAATATCAAAAATTGAAAAGAACTTGATAATAGGAAACTGGCAAAAGATATGACCATATGATGAATTTTATGCTTAATTTCACAGGAAAATGTTCACTAAACATTATGTGAAAAAAGCAGACTATAAAACACTAATTGAAGTTTGAACGCCTTTTTTTTTTTTTTAAACAGAAGTACTCAGGAACTGTATTATAAATACCAACTATTGTCTGTCATAAACTGTAACACAGAGATCCCCTCTGGGTTTATTGTGATGTGAAAGATCCTTTGCTCTTATTCAAGTTCTCTTCACTGTTGTGCTTCCCTGATAATGCCTTTACTAATAGCTAATAACTACCAAGAACTTAGTCCGGGCCAAATGCAGTTCTACATACTTCATAGGAATTAACTCATTTAAACTCGTTCAAAACAACCAGATGAGGCGTGTACTTCTATTCCCACTTTATAACTGAGTAAACTGAGGCACAGAGAAGTTGAGTACCTGGTTTAATTCATGAAGCAGCCGGGGGTAAAGCCAGATTTGAGCCCAGAAAGTCTAGTTCTGGACCCTATGTTCTCATCTACCAGGCTTGGGTGTTTTTCCTCTTTCCTTTCTTGTTCTCAGATATCATTTCTTCCTGTGTCTATTGGTTCTGCTCCAGTCAACCTCTGCCGTTTCTAATGTGTGCTCCTCTGTTAGGGTAGAATGGCATGCTTAGCATAAACATAGTCTAATTTATTGGATCAATAACCTTCATTTTAGGTGCAGTATTAAATCAATAGTTTCTGGTCAAATGAATGTTTATAATAGCTCCACTGCCTCTCCCATATGGAGAGGGAATAAGTCTTTCGGTGTCGTTCAGAGACCTCTTACTGTTTAATACAGGGATGAGCTGTTTCTATTAGCTGAGTGGCTGGAAGTCAGACCCGTCGGGTAACTGCTGAGGTGATTATATACTTCATGCTCTTCGCTGGTCCACCCGCTACCATCTAAGGAAGAACTCAGAGATAAGGGGGTTAATGGAGCATCTGGTGCTGCCACTGATAAACTTGGAGAAGCCCCAGGCCTGTAAATAATAGATTGGGGGTGGAATGTTTTTTTATTTGGGTCTGGAGAGTCTCTGAGGTGCAGGATGATGGGTGGGGGATTCCCATGCAGCCTGGGGACGCAGAGAGCACACTTGACATTGGGCAGAGTGCTGCCTGCCCTGGTGCATTTCAGTCTGGCCCTAGACAGGAGTCCAGAAGCCCCTCTGCCACCCCGTTGTTTGCTTCCTCAACAGGAGGAGGGGGCAGCCCAGCTGGCAAGAGAGCCGTTCGCCTCACAGGACTTTGTTATGAGGTTATGTTTTCATCCTGTTCCAATCCTGCTTGGCTGGATAGGAGTTTCTTCTCTGTAAGGGCACATCATAAATGTGTCACCACGCAAATTCTCTATAAGAACTGATAATTTTTTATATCTGCCTTCCAACCCTTTAGTAATCAATTTCTCTGAAGTGTTTTGTTGAAGATTTTTTTTTCTTTTTGTATTAAGAGGGATCAGAGGCGGCCGTACAAGTGAAGGTGCTAAGAGGGGGCCAAAATCTCACCGGATTCCAATCGATAAGATCATGTGTGTTGTTGCACCGTAGTTTCCAGAAACAAAATAAATGATAAGAACTAAACTACAACTCCTTGAGCTTGCTTGTGCATGCACTGATTTTCCTTGCAGATCTGTCTGCTTTCTGTCGCTGCAGTAGGAGAGAGGGCCTTGGAGGACAGTGTGAGATGAGGGAGCGGCAAATACCTTCACAGTGAATTGATTGCGTTGTCTTCCCAACTGTTTGACTGTGGAATCCTCTCTCCTCCCCGTTCTACCACTTCTTCCCTTATACAACATTAAACGGTATCCTCTGAGTACATGTGAAAAATTGCAATGTAAGGCCATCCCATAATCTCCCTTAAAAATTATAGGTTCATCTTGACATGTAAAAATTGCCTTATGCTTTGGCAAGATACCATCCTCTGGGTGTTAGGAGAGCTGCCCAGTGGCCCTTTGACTGGGTTGCTTCTGTTATCACAGTACGTCAACCTAGATTTGCCCTGTCACACAAATGTGCTGTCAGGAGCTTAGTTTTGACAGTTTTAGTTATGTGTCTCCTTGTAGCATATTGTCACACATACACTGACAAGAAGAGATGTAGTGTGCTAAATATATATCCCCACAGGAAAAAGAGAGAAGGAGCTCTCGGGGCAAAAACTATAAATTATTTTGAGTTAATCTGTTTTGTGTTGGATTAAGAACCATTTCTACATGATAGGAAAAAAGTTTTCATGTCTAGTTTATAAGAAATGAAGTGTTTTAAACAGAAAACTAAGGAATGATTTGTAACATTGCATGTCTATCCTTTAATTATATACAAATATGTTATAAAATATTAGTGAAAATAGGGATGCCTGCTCTATCAAAGGAGATGACAGTTCTGTGTATTTATGTTTGTTGCTACTCTCAGATGGCGTACAGCTCCAGAAAGATTAAGAATCCTGTGGGGTGCCAGTACAGACACACACTGGTCATCCGGCACACCAGAGGAAGAGGTCAGCTACCTTGGAGAGGTTTGATCTCAAACACAGATTTATAAGGGATACAAGACATATTTAAAAAACAGGTTTCTGCTGGCTCGCTCGGTTGGTAGAACATGAAGCTGTTCAGCTCATGATTGAATTGATGTTGAGATCCCAGGTTTCAGTTCTTAGGCCCACCGTGTATTTTCGGCACCCGTATTCCCACCAATCCCAGCTTGAGTTTCCTCATTTTATTCCTTCTCTTTAGATTATTTTTTATTTCAGAAGCACTCGAAATGACAAAAGCTTAGCCTTCTGAGTGAAGGGTGCATTATCTGATATACCTTCAGTCTAAACACCATAACATAGCTTTCCAAGTAGGTCACGCTTCTAACAAATTCTAAAAAAATCTTTTCCTGATTGGCTTTTCACTCTTTCTCCAACAGAGGATGAAGCTTTAGACATCTGTCCCTTTTTGCTCAGATTGTCCCTTTGGTCTGGGATATCTTGTTGTCCTTATGGTTTTCCTCAACATAGTCTTCCTTTTTAGCCAAATTTACATACCATTCCCTCATTTGTCCCCTCCATGACACAGCTACTTGTCCTCTATCTTATCAAGCAAATGTGCTTATGTTCCTAGAGCTCATTTCCTTCTTTCTTATACTCTTGTTAGCTGACTTCATGTCTATCTTTTTCACCAACTATTCCTCAAGTGCAAGGAATTTTTCTTCTTCACTTCTGTTTCCTGCATAAAGAGTAAATGCTCACTAATTGTTCACATGGATAAAAGATCCTGAAAGAGGGCCAAGCACATGGAAGCACGTGGTATCATTTAATCGTGTAGGAGAGAGTCCAGTAGCTTCTTGTCTGCATGATGCTTCATCTCACGGTGCCTCCACATCTCTGGCTGATTCATCGGTGAAATGGATGCACCTGAAAATAGTATTCTCCTCTCATGGTTTACTTCACTACTATGTTTTTACTATTTTACTCAAGAGTAATTTGAGGACATTCACCATAAAAAAGTATAGTTAAAATAAAACTGAACAACACAAACAATAATAAAACAATAAAAACGAAACTGAAAAACAGCAAAGAAGCATGAAAAGCAAAATGAAACAATAAGAGCTGATTAATAATAGTGGGTTGAGGAAAAAGAAAGCTAGAAAGCATAGCTTCATTTAGGCAATCTCTTGTACATTCTCAGGCAACTCGGTGCACAGTGTCTCTGATATCATTAAACCACTGTTTGTCAAGGCTTTTCTTTGAGGGACTAGGTAATTAGCATAATCAATCAGATGATTAACATAATTAACTAGCATATTCCATAGCATTAATAAAATCAGTTGGACTTTTCAGGACCTGTGTGGGAAACAAACATTGAGAGCTCTAGTAAGTACCTCGAGCAGAGATACTCTGAGCTGATGATGGAACTTCCCAGTCTTGGGTGCTGCTGCTTGGGTCACCTACTCTAGGACGATGGTATTAGATTTGGGTGGAAAGGAGGGCTTGAGCAATGAGTCTGTGATCAGGTGCTCAGGAATCCTTTGGTAGCCACCTGAAGGTCTATAAAAAAGTCTCAGTGGTGTTCTGTGGACATACTACCAGTAAGAACAAGAGGTCACCAAGTGAGAGGGAAGACACGTAAACCACTGACACATACATGGAGCAAAAGGTTTCCTCAACAGTCTAGCTCTAGCCAGGTTAAACACAAGGCAGGATGAAGGTGGGGGGTATTTACAAAGAACTGGTGCAATTTCCCCCACTGGAAGGACTGACGGTAGAGCCAGAACTGAGACATGAGAAACAGAGGTCCTGTTTCTCCGTGCCTGTCTGCTTCACCCTCTCGTCACTTTTAGGTCACTTTTCTCTGCATCTTCATGCAAAAACTACAAATACCAACATGTGGCATTCTCCTCGGTCCCTACATTTAGATGTTCTTAAAAATTCAGTGTCGTCAGGTAAGTGATTAGAGTCCCTGAGTCCTAACTCTAACCTCACAGGAGGGAGGATCTCATTAATCCAGCCTGGCTCAGTATCTACCTAACTGAACAATTTAGGTAAATGGGTCAGAGTCCTAGAGGTTGACTACTAGGAGGGGTTTTAGAGAAAGGGGCAGAGTGTAGGCAGCATTTACAAAGATCTCATTTAACGAATGTAAGACTGACCACATTTGCAGTTAAGTGAAGACCATGTGCAAGCTTTTGTTGCAGGAAGGAAGGCCAACCAGAGCATTTAGAAATCAGCTTTTATTTTCTCTTTGACCATGGGGGGAAATATTTTGTACCTGAATTGAGGCTGTGCTTTGATCATAAGTGACATTACTTAAAAGTACTGAGTCTTGGGGCACCTGGGTGGTTCAGTCGGTTAAGCATCCGACTCTTGATTTCGGCTCAGCTCATGACTTCAGGGTCATGAGAGCGAGCCCCAAGCTGGGCTCTGTGCTCAGTGGGAAATCTGTCTCTCCCTCTCCTTCTGCCCTTAACCCCTCTCAAAGAAAAAAAAAAAAAGAAGAAGAAAAAGAAAGTACTCAGTCTCAGTCACTTCTGTAGAAAGCAAGAGAGTGAAGTTTGAACATACTCGTAAAATTGAAAAGCATGAATAATTGCTTCCATAGTCATTTATGCACACTTATCTTGACAAAAGCAATATCTGAGGACAATTAATGATTTTAATAACAGTTGTCATTAGGGCGCCTGGATGGCTCCATCGGTTAAGCATCTGCCTTCGGCTCTGGTCACGATGCTGGAGTCCCAGATTAAGCCCTGCATCAGGCTCCCTGCTCAGCTGGGGAGTCTGCTTCTCCCTCTCTCTGCTCTCCCCCACCCCTACTTGTGCTCACTCTCCCCCTCTCTCTCGCAAATAAATAAATAGCAGTTAAAAAAATAGCAGTTGTCATTTCTTGCTGTGGACATTAGTCAGTATTTGGCCTTCAGCTATGACGTTATACTCTCAGTCACTGTAATCACTTTTTAAAAAATCCATGTCGACTAAGACATGAATGATATCAATTCTCTTTGAACCGTCAAAAATGACGATAGTTGTGATGGCAGTAGCAATTGGCAGCAGCTACTTCCTTTTCCCCTCCACTCCTTCAGGGCCGCCCAGCAGACTGTTCTCTTCCTTTGTCTCCTTTGGCTCCTTGCCTTTTCCTCTCCCCATGGATCTCTCCCATGGATGCCTGTTCTGTTTTTTAACACTCCTGTAGAGTACTGCATGGGTCCACAATCACAACCTCCGTATTCTCAGCCAGAACAGGGAGCTATGCTTTTTGCTTTATACTTCTAAATGTAGACCTTCATGGAAATGATTAAAATATAAATTGCATTTCTGAGTCAGACCAACTTACAGCAAGCACATTTTAATACTTACTCTGCAATATATTTCTTTCCTTCTTTTATTTTTAAGTCATTATTATTATTATTATTTTTTGCATTGTACGGTGACTTTATTATGCTTTAGTTCTGATGACAGTACTACCAAAATAATAATAGTGTCTGCTCCAGTAATTTAACAGAGTGAAACTTACCACCATCCGTTTTGGAGCATTAATAAAAAGCTCAGTGCTAAGTGAGCCTCAGTGCAGTTGAAAGAAAGGGCATAGACATCAGGTGTGAAAAGGTTACCTCAAAGCAAACTAGGTATTATGACAATTTGAGAATCTAATAGTTATATATTTTCCTTTTTGTATTTCTGTTGTTATAGAAAATATAATGAACCTTTATTATTCCGTTCCTTATTCAGTTTCCAATCTAATTTCAAGTAGCTACATGACGAGAACCTTTTCATACTTCTTTCATATTACCTCAGCTCAGCACACAACAGGTGTTCAATAAATGTTTTTTGAGTGAGCTATATGAACAAATACTTATCCTTGTAAAAAGTTTTCTCGAGTTTTTAATAATATTTGTGAAAGATCAATGTAGGATAGAATGCTGGTTTTTTTTTCCTCTTCCTGTTTCCCTTTCCTTCCTTAATAATTCAGATGAGGTTGGTAAAAGTGTCGATGTCATTGGAAATGGGGAGCCATGGTGGCCCAGAGTGGGATGGCAGTCAGAGGTCTCGCAGGGTAAGAAGGGCTTCTACATATTAAGGGTGGCCCCCCATGGTTAGTCAGAACCTGAAGAAATCCATGTGGTTGGGTGGCCTTCTGTAAGGTAGCAGAATCCAAGCAAGTTGAGGGTGTGTGTGTGGCGGGGGGGAGGGTGTGTGTGTGTAGGATGTGGAGTGGCTGGCTGGCATGCAAAGCAAGGACCCAGTTGGGGTGAGGAGAATATCCAAGCTGGCTTTGAGTCTCTGGAAAGGAAATGGGTGGTGGCAGAGATGGAATATTGGCTATATAGAGAGGAGTTGATTAAATAAACACATATACTAAAGATAATGGGAGTCCGTTTCCCATGGTTGGAAAATGCATTACAAAATAGCGAGAGAGAAGACTAGAACGGACCCTGTAGATTGGATTTGACACTACTGATGTGAATTTATGACTCTCAATATAGATCGAGGAAGATGGATAACTATAAAAATAAATACAGTTATGTATTTAGAAACACACTGAACATTGATATATATGTGTGTTTATGAATGCGCTAAGGGAATATACACACATACATTCCCTAGGTCTGTCTGCTGAGAGTACTCTGGAGCAACCATTCTCCACAAAAAGGATCCAGGACTCTGAGAAATGCCCGTTTCAGGCCCCAGACAGGGAAAGTTGGATAAGCCTGTCATCTTAGGACAAACAAAAGAACTCAAAAGCTTTCTCGGAGGGGTTCCCACTGGCCAAACCAAGTTTAATTCGAGTATCAAAATAATTAGATTATAGCCCATTGATAAAACAGGAAACCACAAATCCATGATGATACAACTAAATGAATGAATAGACAAAAAGCTTGATCAGAAACAGGGTATTCAAACGGTTTCAAAGTACCTTCTCACGAAACAGTTACCAAGCAGTTTGACTTTAGAGAAGCATGGCGGATCCCACGCCAATCAAGTGATCAAAGTGAACAGCATTATCAAAGGGACAAACTGAAATTATGTCCCAATTGTTATATATTAGACGAATAAGTAAATAAATAATAAGGAATTAATACACATAAAATTTGAAGTGTACATAGAATAAAAATCTTATCGATCAATAAAAGCAATAGATGGCAAAACTGATAAATCATTTGCTAAGTTTGGTCAAGAGGGGAAATAACATGAATACTAAAATAGTAATAGAATGTAAGATAAAGGGCTATTAACTGGAGCTGTGGAGATGAACAAGTTTGAACAAAATACTATTTACAGATTTGCACCAATAAAATTGCTATTATTTTTCTTTTTTTAGCAGTTAAATACACTTTTTATTTATTTATGTATTTATATATTTATTTATTATGTTATGTTAGTCACCATACAGTACATCATTAGTTTTTGATGTAGTGTTCCATGATTCATTGTTTACGTACAACAGCCCAGTGATGGGTATTAAGGAGGACATGTATTGCATGGAGCACGGGGTGTTATATGCTATTATTTTTCTAAGAAAATGTAAATTAATAGCAGTGACTCAAAAAGAAGTAGAAATCTAAAACCATCAATAACTGTAGAAGAAATTGAAAGTGTAGTCAGAAATTTCTCTCAAAGGAAAACCTAATGCCAAATGGTTTACTGTAAGTTTTATAAAAATTTTAAAGGAAGAGCTAATTGTCATGTTTTAGAAATTCTTCCAGATGATTAAAAAAGGTGGAAAGCTATCTAATTAATCTTCCAGAGCTAGCTTTAGAGTAATACCAAAACAGTATGATTTTAATGCACAAAAAGGCAAACTTCTAGTAGTATTCTAATTATAAATATAGATGCAAAAATTCAAATAAGGTATTAGCAAAGAAATTGCAGCAGAATATTGACGGTATGAGTAAGTAGGGATTATAACAGGAATTCAGATTTTTCATCAGGAAATCGAATGGAATTCTCTATAGAAACAGATTAAGGGGGCGAATTATATAATTATTTCAGTTGATGCCCTTCAAAAACATTTTATAGAATCTAACACCAATTAACATTAAACACTGTTCACCTGGGACAGAAGAGAAGTTTCTTTTTTTAAAATATTTTATTTATTTATTTGAGAGAGAGAGCACACAAACAGGGGGTGAGGGGGGAGAGGGAGAGGCAGAGGGAGAGGCAGACTCCCCACAGAGACCTGGACATGGGGGTTGATCCCAGGACCTGGAGATCATGACCTCAATGGAAGGCAGATGCTTAACCGACTGAGCCACCTAGGCACACCTGAAAGAGGGAAGTTTCTTAATGTGCTAATGGGTATCCATGGGCTATCTACAGCAAGCATCACAGAAAGTGGTGTAACTTTTGAAGCATTCTTAGTGAGGAATATGATGAAGATGCTATTACTATCCCTCTTCAACACTGTGCTCAAAGACTAAGACCAAACAATAAATTTGATTTAAAAAAAAAAACAAAAAGAAGTAGAAATGAGAACTATCGGAAAGGCAGAGGCAAATGTCATCATATGTAAGTGACACAATAGTCTAAAATAGAAAACCATGAATTTAATGAGCAAGTGTTTAAGACTATTAATGGTTTAAGAGACTGAAACCATTATTAGAGCGAAAAGATCTAGCCTTATGGGAAAGGCCACTGTGAAAGATGCCGCTCTAGTTTTAGTCCCTTTTTGGACAGACGACAAAATTAACTTTATATTGAAAAGCATGATTAAATATTTGTATTGTGTTAACTCAAGTTGTTTTCATAAGAAAGCACTTTGCTATCTTTAGAAATGAAGCTTCTATGGGTTTATGTCATTGGAAAAAAAAGTTTCAAAATGGAAAATAGAATTGGACTGGAATCCAATAAGTTTGTTGTCCCCTCAAAATATCCATTTTCAGATATTCACTTCTCTTTTCAACTCTTTATGGAAAATCATCACAAAAGCAGATTCACATATTCGAATACATACACACTCAATCTATATTTGCAGTGGAGTTCCATTTTCTTTTTATTTAAATGCCCTTCTGAGATACAGAAATTATTATTACTGTCATCATTACTTTCATGCATCATTGAACCCTTTTTGAGTCATTGATCCAAATTTTCAAATAGGGGCATTAACTCAGCATGATACTTACAATAGAAAATATTAAATTCACAATTATAAAAAATATACCACAAATAGTGGAATAATTCATCAGCAGAGACAAAAATGCATTCTGTTAACTGAAGAATAGGCAAGAAGAATTGATCGACACACTTATGGTGCCTACAACAACTTCTCAGAAGGTGGTGATTATTATACATGTAACAAGATTTCTGTAAAAATCAAATTGTTTCACAAGTTTATGAAATTGTTAACATAATTGTTATTTATATAACATAACATAATTGTTCCATTGCTTCTTCTTCTAAAGCTTTCATGTTATCTGAAGACCTCTTGACTGACCCCGAGATGTCTGGAAATCGCACTTCAGGAAACCCTCCTCCACATATTTGAGGAATGAAAGTTGAGGCAACATCTGAGTTAAAATTGTACGGATGTGGAATGGTTAAGAGATGCAGCTCACCATGCATTTATTTCTATGGGTGGAGAGCCTCAAGGCCATTTCCTGGTACAGAGCCTAGAGCTGATACTTTCTTCTCCACATTTGGGAACTTATAACCAAGTGTTCCATAGCTTCCGTGGAGATGATGGTCCTTTAGAAGTCACTGGCGGTGGGAGAGCAGAGCCACATAGAACTTTCTTCCCCAATAAAATCGTCTTTTAAAACTGCCTATATCTTGTCTCCGTTTTCAAAAGGAATACATTAGTCTTCAGTTGAAAGGAAATTGTCCAAAAATAATTTTCAAAGTATTAAGTCTACTTTTTAATGTTATTAGAATAGCCAAGAAATAAACCTGAGTTTATTTAGTATAAACTTGGTGCTTTTAGACAAAGCAAACAAAAACCTTCAAATTGCTTAGGAAAATATTCAAACTGGATGGAGGCTTTAGACGTTCATTTAAGCATGTGGCTTTTGGTTTTTGCATATTGAAAGGACTGGATATGGCAAAGTCAAAAATGTATGCGCATGTGAGTGAATGGAATCAGAGACCTCTCTGGACTATTCCCTTTGCTAACCTTATGTTTTCCTGGCTTTGAAGTGGAAATATCTGGTATTTCCAGCTTGGACTAAATCACAGATTTCTAATGAGTTTCCTTGATATTTGCTCTGACCTGATTCAGGTCAGCTTATTGCTTTTTCTTGCAGTTGAAAAGCAGAGGAACAAGAGGTAAACCTTCTTTTGCTCATTAAGTTTTCAGCGAGTGATCTTAACTCAAGCATTTCTAATTAAAATGTAAAGATCATTAGTATGCGCCATTAACAGAGGTTTGTCTTTCGGCTCAGAATGCTCCCATGGAGGTGCCAGGCGTGCTCCTGCACCCACTGGTCCTAGACAATTGCTGCTCTTGGCAAGGTCTCAGAACAGGCTGGGGTTTCTGTTACCTGAGCTGCTGGTGACAACTGCAACTTATGTCAGGCTCAGGGCAAGTGGAGCCAAGAGTAGAAACAAACTGCAAAGGCAGCTTTTCCTTTTTACTGCCCCCAATTCCCAGCACTGGCATCGCTGAATGAAAAAGAGGCAGAGGCATACGAAAGCTCATAAGAAAGACATTAAATAATATTTTGAAGTTATTTATCACCCCCTCCCTCAAAATTAAGATGTATATTCATATGGTAGTGGATCTCCCCCCCCCCCCATTTAGGGCTTGAGGAATTCAAGTTTTTATGTAATCCACCTCATGCAAAACGTTTTAATGTGTCATGTTTCCCTAAAGAGAAATATTACCTTTGGTTTGAGATTTCAAATAGAGATATTAACTGATTTTTTTTTTTTTTAAAGAGAGGGAGAGAGAGAAAGAATGGGGAGGGGCAGAAGGAGAGGGAGAAAGAGAATTTTAAGCAGGTTGTATACCCAGCATAAAGCCCGATGCAGGGCTCGATCTCACAACCCTGAGATCATGACCTGAGCCGAAATCAGGAGTCGGATGCTTAACTGACTGAGCCACCCAGGCACCCCAGCTGAAAGAAATTTTTAATTGTAATTGCTGAGTTATTTTATTTTGAATATGAAAATTGTGATTAATTGAATCTTTAAAGGCACATAATATGAACAGAAACCAAATGGGAATTTAACCCATAGCTTGTAATATTTATGGCTTATTTTATATATATTATGTTAAAAGACTAAACTGAAGAGACATAATGAACAGCAAGTTAAAACAGAGCTATGGGAATGTCCAATTACTTAGCCTTCATCTTAGGAATATTAATGTAGGGATTTAAGACAATTCAGAAATATGAATAAAATTACTTTGTGTCCTGAACACTCTAGTAATTATATAAAAATGTTTGTTAATTTATTACTTTTATTTGCTTCTCTATATAATCATCTGAACTTCTGACCGTTTCAATTAAGTTACAATATAATTAGTGTTTCTATTAAAGTACTTGGAGTTAATAGAATACAATATTTCTTTCATAATCAAGATTGCTATATTGCCTGGGGTATTTGTGATTTCAAATTTAGTTAGACTCAATGGCAAATACTAATAATTTACATGTATATTTTTATACCTTTCATCTTATTGATTAACCTTTGAACTACTTGAGAAAGAAATATGAGCATTGCCTTTATACCGTGGTTTTATATAAAATTCATCCAAGGTTTAGAACATTTAGAGACTTGAAAAACTCACACTAAGCTGTACAGGAGGAAGAAGACTTATTTCCCTAACATACTTGTAATAGGAAGGTTCTGGGTTTTAATGTGATAAATTAAATGTGTACTCCACAAAAGGCTGTTAATAATTTGAGGGTATCAGGAAAATCATCAATTTACTATGAGATCAAGAAAGAGTTGTAGAAGTAGAATTAAAGTCAAGGAAGAGACATATCACAAATAGCTTTCTTTTATACTGAGAACAGATATTGTTTTTTGTTTAGATGTGGCTATTGGAATATACTGGTATAAGCCCACTTACCACATATTTTTTCAATAGAAATAATTTGTTAGATATAAATCAATGCATTCAATTGTCATAGTTTTATAAGACTTCAAATTTAAGCATTTATAAATCAGAAAAAAATGTTAGATTGCATATTCCACTGTCATCATGGTTCAGATTCAAATACTTGCTCATTTAAAAATATATGTATATGTGTGTGTATAATGACCACGTGCTTCCCTCTTAGATACTGAGTAAGCCCAGTAAGTCAACTCAGACAAACACAAGTAGTCGATTTATCCCAAGCTGATCTTATCAGAGCCTAAAAAACCATAACCATGAGTACAGGGGTTCTCAAACTTGAGTGAGCATCAGAATCACCTAGAGGGCTTATTAAACCCATATTGTTGGGCCCCACTGTCAGCATTTCTAACAAGTTCCCAGGTGATGTTGATGCTGCTATCTGGGGTCACATTTCGAGAACCACATTAGAAGATGCCTCTGAGATTTTAAGAAAAGATTTCTTTGCCTTATTCTAGTTTGTACTTCGGCTTGAATTTTTTTTTTTCTGTGTAATTTATCAGAAAAAAAAATGACCTTAACACTTTATAAAGTCACTGTAAGATGCTGTCTGCCATTATTTTTTCACACTGAGTTTCATATACCAACAAAAATGAATCACATATGTCTAAAATATACATATTTTTATAAATGTATAATATCTATCAAAATACAACTTTATGCTGGATTGGTTTTCATTCTGTTAAACTTCTAAATATCTTAGTGATTTTGAACTTAAAGTTGGAGATGATGGTTAGAAACAGGTTGGAAGTTGGAGGAAAATCTTAGGTAGAGCTGAGTGACCCATCAATGGCTTTAATTCTGTCCTTTTACAGAGACGTTTCAGCATTGAGATGTTCTAAAATCTGAGACTGGTGCTATTTTAAAAAATATACAAGCAGGTGTATGTGAATAGTTCCTTTGAATTGACTCTATGTGTTTGCCTTCCTTTCCCTCATACTACACCCTTTCTGGTCAGTCCTCCTCAACCCAAGCAGACCTTCAAACTTCTTGCCACCAGCACAATCCTAATGTAAGTAAAACCTTGCCTGGCAACTGAGTTGATGGGAGCAGATGTTCGAGGAATAGCTGTGGAACATCTGTTTGAACTGCCCGCCGTTCCCTGCTGAGGGCTGCTGGAGTGTGCAAAGGGTTCACACTCTTTCTCCTTCTCTGACTCCCACATGCCCACACTTGATTAGACATTTAAAAATCAGGGACCATTACAAGGGGAGGCTTCCTAGCAGAGGAGATTTCCCCCAGTCTCTCCCAGAAGTCTGTCTGCTCTCGGTGGGGTGGAGAGAGCCAGGACCATGGGCGTGCCATGGTGTATTATCTCTACATCTTGTATCATCGGGAGCCTGTTTAGGCAAACATTTGAGAATCCAAGTATGTGTTGGAAGACTGCCTCTGATTTTTTTATTTCCAACATGGTTTCGATATTTGGGGTGTGTCAAATTAGAATACATTTCTGAAAGTTCAGCACCCTATATCTGCTGAAAAACTTTTTGATCTTTATTTGATCAGAAACTACAGGGTGTGATGGTAGTGGAATTATAGGTGTATGTATAAGGTATGGAATTAAATTAAGAGGTGGAGCTCATATTCATAGAGGGATCAAGAAAGGTTCAAAAAGCACATGGCATATGAGCAGGTCGAAGCAAATGTGTGTAATTACAACAGCTATAAATGTACCTGTAAAACATTCAAACCGTACATTTTGTGTTTGCATATATAAAGATTTAGTGTATATTGTTCTGAAACATTCTCTTTGGCTTAAAAGTGTATCTTGGACATTTTTCGAACTTGGTAGATACAGATATACTTCATTCATTTTAATAGTGGTTCCATTTTTTTGTTGTATGTTTGAATTCTAATTGATTTAACCAACCTCCTGTTGGTGGACTTTTATTGTCTTCAATTGATTACCACAACAAATGATATTATAATGAATGTGTGTATGTGTGTATGGGCGCCTTTATACATATGTAGGAGTATTTTTATAAGATAGATTCCTCAAAACTAATATTTCTGGGTTGATATGTATGCATATTCAGAATTTTAAGTTATTGTCTAATTGCCCTTTAAGTCCTTAGGCCAATTTAGAATTTCACAGGCAACATTTGAGAATGACTTTTTTTACTTCCTCATTTATTAATAAGATATTATAATAACTGATTAGTATAGATTAGATATCTCAATGTACATTTATCTGATTATCATTGAGCTTGTCATCTTCTTTGATGTTTATTAGTTATTTGCTTTTTTCCATGAATTTCCTCATTGTGCATGCTTATTATAAAATTTATTTTCCTAAACAATATTCTAATATTGTTATAATGTAGTTTTGTTTTCCATTTATACCATTGAACCTCTGGATTTTAGTTTTGATTAAGGCATGAGGCAGGGGTCTATGTTTATTAATTTTCCAAGTAATTAACAAATTTTAAAATACTAGTTATGGACTAAATAATTAACCTACTGATTTGAATTACCATCTTTATAATATTAAAAAAATCATCTTATACCTATGTCACTATCTGGATTCTCTTCCATTCCATCTGAACAAGAAATGTCATTGTTGGTCAATCTTCTGTCTGGCAGGGATTATAAAGAGTGAAATTCTCCACAGAAGAAATAGGATATACAAAGAGCCAGAAGTATGGGCAGTGTGCTTTGTAAAATGCAAAATTTTAGAGTAGTTGTAGCCTTAAATTTATGCACAAAGTTTACAAACCTCACTGGAAAGTCCATAGCAAAATCAATGAAAAAATTTTCATAAATAGAACACCAGTCTCCAACAGAAGCATAATATTCATCCATTCCAATTTGTTTTAGATCATTCATGCTTGGACTTATTTTAGCTCTTTGTTAGTTTTTATAGAAAGCCAATATGTTTAATGCAGTTTTTTAAAAAGATTTTTTTATTTGAGAGAGAGAGAACGCGCACACACGTGAGTGCAAGTGCGAGTTGAGGGGGGGAGGGGCAGAGAGAGAGAGGGAGAGAGAGACTCTCAACCAGACTCCTCGCTGAGCGTGGAGCCCCATGTGGGGCTTGTCCCAGGGCTCGATCTCAGGATCCTAAGGTCATGACCTGAATGGAAATCAAGAGTCGATGCTTAACTGACTGAGCCACCCCGGGGCCCCTAAATGCAGTGTTGTCAGAAGGCTTTACCTGTAACACATTATTGTTAGCTTTCAAAGGTAAACATTTTTTATCCTTAATATTTCTGCAGTTTCCACCTCTCTCCTTGGGAAGAAGAAATGCTGAGAAAAAAATGTTCTAGGATTTCAGTGTTTGCATGTAATCTCCCTGAATTTTAGTTACAATTTTCTGATGAGGAAACTCTTTCCAAACTTATCTTTTTCCTTCTTTTTTTAGTGGCCCAAGAAGAACTAAACATAAGATCATGTGACAGTGGGAGGTAAGATATAAATGTACAGAAATTATGTGTTGCTGTCTTTGTCATTAATTTTTTATCCTTAATGTTGGCTTTTCATAAAGCAAATGCAAACATAGTGTCCTGCATGCTGAAACATGTCCAAATGTTGCTTTTTGTAACTAGATCTTCCCATCATGGTTATCAGCCCTAATTCAAATAAATAAGCAGAACCCCAAACCTACTTTTTTCATGGTTAGATCACCATTTTCTTTTTACTTTCTCTTTTTCTATTTTTCTCCTGTCAGGTATCCAGATAGCTGAAGGCAAGGAAAACACCTTCAAAAGTTATTTTTACTTAAATCAGCATCACTTCCAAGGTTTAATCATTAAAATGTAATTAAAGTGTCATAATGCTCATTTTAAAATTGCTGATTCAAATTTACACATTGCAATGTAATCTAAGTTTTTCTGAAACATCATGCCTCCCTACAGGAAACAAAACCCTCCAACATTATTTAAGGTTTACTAATAAAATCAGCACACTATGCTACAACTCCAAAACATTCACTGAAAGAAATTTAAGTTTCTTTTTTGTTAAAAAGTTAAATGGTTAAGGATTTCCTTCCTAGTATCACAGGTATGGTACACAGATTAGTGGGAAAATAGAAAATGTGAGAGAAGGCTCTTTGTAATGATTGGTAGCTCCAAAGCCCTACACTGGAACACCATGTAAATATGCCAAATTGACTATTACAGAAATAGACAACTTGTGGAATTTTGGACATTTTCCACACTCATTCGTGCCAGACCCTGGAGGGGGTGGGCAGTCTAGTCCGGGAACAAGTAAACAAGTCGATAGAAAAACTGATCATTGGAAAGCCTGACCTTTGAACAATGGCGTGTCTGAACTCTCCAAAGGGTCAACTTGGGTTTGGCAGATATTTCAGTTGTCCCTGTGGCATGCAACCTCAGGTACTGATCAAAGTGCTCTGTTTTTGATATCTAGAAGTTCAACTTCAGGGATGGTGCCAAAGGTTTTGGCGTCATGGTGTATGGAGTGTATTCATTGGTATCTCTGGCTCAAGAAATTCTACTGTTGTCCTGAAGAATCTGCTTCTTTCCCCACTTTTCATATTTCTGGAAAAAACAACAAAAAACCTGTGACTCGTTTCTTTACAGAAACTATTGGGATTTTCTATGTGTTTGTTTGCTAGTCGACTTGGAAAAGAATCAGAGAGTGGCCCTCTCGGTACTGAGGTGCTTGGACGGCCCTGGGGAGACAATGGTACAGTTGAAATAAAAAACTATAAAAAGTCTTCCTGAGGACCACTAAAATGAGCCCCGAATAGTTGAGCTGCAGATTATATTGAAGGCTTGGGGGCATCTGACACTTGCTTTTCACCTTACTCTTTATAAAAGGAAGGTGAACAGGCTGTGATGTTTCTGGTTTTCTGGAAAAGTATTAGAGCCTTGTTAATTATGGTAGAGTGAACATGGCAGGAAAAGGAAAAATATAATTTTAAGTATAATGGTGCATGCTGGAAACACAGATTGGCAAGCATATGGGGTTCTGGCATCTGGACAGAAGCCTTCGTAACCATCTGCTTCTCAGAGGTTATTTTGGCAATTTTTGTAGCAATTCCAGTGATTTGCAGGTCTGGGCTAAGGATTTTTTTTATGATTTTCTTTACTTTTATTTTATTAAGCCCCAAATTATTATTATTTTTTCTCCTTCTTCTCCTTCTCCTTCTTCTCCTTCTTCTTCTTCTTTTTATAGAGAACAAACTAACGGTTACCAAAGGGGAGGTGGATGGGGGAGATGGGTTAAATAGGTGATGGGGATTAAGCAGTGCATTTGTGATGAGCACAGGGTGTTGTATGGAAGTGCTAGATCACTACATTTGAAATTAATATTGCACTGTATGTTGACTAACTGGAATTTAAATAAAAACTTTAAAAAAGGAATAATTTGGGCTAAGGATTTTTAGCAAGGAGCTAAAAAAGGCACAGGTATATAGAAGCAGTTACTGGGTCTTCTGTCTGTATGTTCATTTCATTGTTGTGGGTGATAAGTCATCTTAAAATGGTCTGTGTGCCAGTATTTCATTGTGATGGCAGCAGAAATCCCTTCGTGCTAATATTTTTTTCTCAATTTTATTCACCAAGTGACATTTTTTGCCTTCAGAATAAATCTAGTATGTTGCCTCCCCTGGCTGTGAGATGTGAGGAATATGTGAAGGTACTCATGTTTTTGTGTTCTCTGCTGCTGGTCCTGAAATGCAGGGACCCAACTGGCAACCTCCAGCTCTCCTTGACTTTCTCATTCTACCAAACATGCCCCAGAATTTTGAGAGTTACAGTTTTTAGTAGTTAGTGTGGTGTCATGGGCTACTCTAATAAGAACTCACATGCACAGAAAGTCATTCAACTCAGGACCATTGCGGTTAATGATAAAGCAACATATTGACAAGCATGATGCATTATGGGTTGAATCTTAATTTCAGTTTTTTATCATAAATATATTATTTATTGCGTATTTACATTAATTATATCACATAATGGGATATATGTTTTAAATGTAAAAGATTGTTGATACAAGGATGTGAACAGAAGGGTTTGTGGGTGAGAATGAAAATGGGGTAGCTCTCTGAGGACCACTTGGCAGTGTTCTAGGACTGCCCACCACCTCCTCATTCCTCCTATAGGACTCTATTCTATTTTGTAAAATACTGTCACATACTCATAAGGTCAAATATGTTAGTTGCAAGATTATTTGTGATGGACAAAAATTGAAAGCGATCTAAATGTCAGTCAATAGGCAAATGGCTTTATTTTGGAAATGCTAAACTATGGAATATCGCATAGCTATTTAACAAAGTGACATAGATCTACAAGAACTGACATGGAAAGGTGTCCATGATCTATATTTAAGGTTTTTTTTTTAAACTTACTTTGGAAGAGTATGTACAACATACTCCTATTTTTTTAATAAAAAATATATATACTTATTTAAATGTGTAAACAAATAGAAGGTGTGTGTTATCCACTGAATATATCTCCCCGAAATTCATATGTTAAAGCCCTACTCTCCAATGTGATAGTATTTGAAGCTGGGGCCTTTGGGAGGTAATTACATTTAGATGATGTTCGGAGGGTTGTCACAGTGGGATTAATGTCCTTATGAGAAGAGGAAGAGACCAGAGCTCATTCTCCCCGCCATGTGAGGAAAAGTGAGAAGGCAGCCATCTGCAAAACAGGNNAAGAGCTCTCACCAAAACCCAGCCATGCTGGCACCCTGATCTCAGACTTCCCAGCCTCCAGAACTGTGAGAAATAAATATCTATTGTTCAAGGCACCTGGTCTATGGTATTTTGTTAAGGCAGCTCAGATTAAGATAATGCAGAAAGTTCCAAGTAGACTCTAAATATTACATGATTACCTCCAAGGGAAGATGAGGTGGGCAGATGGAGAAATTCTTCCTTTTTCAATATACATACTTCTTCGTTGTTTGACTCTTTAAGTATGCATTATTTTTGTAGTTGAAGAATGAGAGGGAGGAGAGAATGAGGAAGGAAGGAAGGAAGGAAGGAAGGAAGGAAGGAAGGAAGGAAGAGGGGAGGGGGGGAGGGAAGGAAGGAAGGAAGGAAGGAAGGAAGGAAGGAAGGAAGGAAGGAAGGAAGGAAAAAACAATCAATGTGAAGTCCCAAAGTCCATGTTGCATAGTCAGAAGTTATTCTGTTTACCTATTTGTAGAATATTAAATTAAAAATTTCTCAGGCTGGGGCGCCTGGGTGGCACAGCAGTTAAGTGTCTGCCTTCGGCTCAGGGCGTGATCTCAGCGTTCTGGGATCGAGCCCCACATCAGGCTCCTCCGCTATGAGCCTGCTTCTTCGTCTCCCACTCCCCCTGCTTGTGTTCCCTCTCTCGCTGGCTGTCTCTATCTCTGTCGAATAAATAAATAAAAATCTTTATAAAAAAAAAATTTCTCAGGCTACATCTTCCTCAGACGACCTTAAGGATGAAACCATCTCTCACATCCTTAGTTCTTCTTATGAGGTAAATGGGCTTTGTGGAAGAGCATGTTGCATTTTGTAAAATGTTTTCGAATATATTGTTGAGGAAGACTTAAAATGGGAAATTTGGTTGGAATTGGACTGAGTCCCCTTTTAAGGAATTGGGTTCTATTCATGCTTCTCTTGTCTATTATGTCTCTCCTTTTTCCTTCTAAATTAGGCTTTTGTGGAGCCCTTTGACACATGACATTTTTTAATCTATTAAGCAGAGTCAGCAGTGATAACGTGCTCCCTTTTGTCTCAAAATGTTCGGCTTTAATTTTCCTCCTGGACTATATGTAGGTAATTTAATTTTGGTTTTGATCTTGTGAGAAATTCCAAGGAATACCATTGGTTCAAAGACTTCAGGAGATCCTGGATCCTCAGAAGGCTTTTCGGGATTTTGGTGGATGCTGTAAATGAATCATCTTTGAGTTGGTCTGCAGATCAAAATAACCTGGAAACTTGAAAGAAAGTAAAACAAATCAAAATGTCAGACCCTAACTCAAATCTACAAATCGTAATTTTGAGGGGATGCTGTACAGAAATCTATTTTCATCAAACTTACTTAAATAATTTCTGTGTATCTGGTCCTACATTAGCTGCTGGTTGACTTTTGGGGATGAATCATCTGCTATTTATCACAATAGCCTATGAATGAGCTCACAAAAACACACATCTCCAACTACTCAGTGAAGGTCATATTTATGATGTAAGCTTTGTCCCTACAATATGCCTATTGCTTATCATGGTATGTAGGGGTTATGAGTAAGAGAGATCCAGACTTTGAGGAGGATGGCCAAATGTTGCAATGTGAGAGGAGGTTTTGGCTTTAAAAAGTCTGTCAGAATACCCTTCTCTAACACAGGAAAAGGTCATCCTGTTATCTATTCCCGTGGTCTAGTGAGCATCATGAGACCAATCAAGTTTCATAAGATGTTGTGGGTCAGATCAATAGGAGGAAATAGGAATAGATATAGCCAGGAAATAGGGGCAGTCAAAATAACTTTTAGTATTCGCTCATACTGTCAGCTATTGGGAAAAAATAGAGTTATCTCTAAGATAACCCATTTATTTATTTACTTATTTGTTTTTTTAATTTTCAAATTTTATTTACTTCTTTTATTGAGAAATAGTTGACATACAACATTATATTAGTTTTATGTATGACATAATAATTCCGTATTTATATATGTTGTGAAATGACCACCACAATAAGTCTAGTTAGCATCTATAACCTCGCATAGTTAAAATTTTCTTCTTAAAGTTCTTAAATCTTAAAGTTCTTAATGAGAACTTTAAAGATTTGCTCTCTTAGCAACTTTCAAAAACAATATTATTAACTATAGTCACCATGTTATACATTGCGTCCCATGACATTTATTTTATAAATAGAAATTTGTGCCTTTTGACCCCCTTTACCCATTTTGCCCACCCCCGACCTCATCTCTGACAACCATCAATGTGTTCTCTGTATCTGTGATCTCATTTTTTTATTGTTGTTTGTTTTAAGATTCCCACATATAGGTGAGATCATAGGGTATTTGTCTTTCTCTGTCTAACTTATTTCACTTAGCATAATGCCCTCAAGCTCCATTCATGTCGTTACGAATGAAAAGATTTCCTTTTAAAAAAAAAATCCTGAATGATATTCCATTGTATGTATATGTATATATGTATATATGTGTATATACATACATATATGCATATATTTACATATACACACACATACGTATATACATAAGCACACAGACATTTTCTTTATCCATTCATCTATCAATGAACACTTAGGTTGCTTCCATGTCTGGGCTATTGTAAATAATGCTGCAATGAATATGGAAGTGCAGATATCTTTTTGAATTAGTACTTTCATTTCCTTCAGATAAGTAGTCAGAAGTAGACTTGCTGGATCATATGGTCGTTCATTTTTAATTTTTTGAGAAACTTTCATGCTGTTTTCCATAGTGCCTACACCAATTTTCATGTATTTCATGTAACTCTACTACCCAACAAAACAAAGTTCTCAAAAATATGAATGGCGTTTATTGGATTTCTTTTATTTACTTGTAGTTCTTATGAACAATGCATTAACAATAAATGTAGGCCTGCAAACTATTTCAAGGTGGATGCTGATTATTTTGTTTTCTTTCTTATTTCCTTGCTTGCTCAGCTTAGGGAAACCGGATAGACTCATCAGGCCGCTTACAGATAGTGGTACCTCTTGGGTTTTTTTTCCTCACTATTAAACACAATTGCCATTTGTTGGTGTGTTCCAAATCCTCTAGTTTGTGGAATGATCCTGACCATTAGGATTTAAATAAAACTACTCTTAACTCCCATCATGAGACCAGGAAACCCTGTGAGAAACTCTGTTTCCATCTCAATACTTCGGGGATCTTTGTGGGATCTAAATTTACTATTGTCTTCTCTTACTCTACTTTTCTGTGTCTGCCACATTCTCAACTCTTGGGCCTTCTGTAACCATCATGCCTAGGACTGTCCTACAATACCACCTACCTTGTTTCACCCCCTGAAAGGCCTTTCCTCGCATGATTGCATGAACAGCTGACCTGTACTGGTGTTTTGGGAGCAACTACAGAATAATTATTTCATCACTGCTCCAATGACCTCTCAGACATCCCTATCCCTGGTTCACTCCACCAGCTTTGCTCACAGGGGGCCATGATATCCAGTGTCCTCACTGAGCAGTTTCCTCTCCTTTTTCTTCCCTGGACTCTTTGTCATGTCCCTGCCCTTGAATTTTAAACTTCTTAAATATTCTGCTAAATAATTCAGTTTTATTTGTTCAACTTCTCTGGCTGATGGTGCCTGAATGCTTCACTTTTTATATTTAGGAAGTAGTTTTTTTAAAAAACACACATGGGGGAAATTATTCCATTCTCCTAGGAGATGAGCACTCTAGTTTTGCAGATTTAAATGGCAATTTTTACCCTCTTGGCTACATATGCTCTCTCCTCTTCTCTTCCCTTCTCCTCTCCTCTCCTCTCCTCTCCTCTCCTCTCCTCTCCTCTCCTCTCTTTGTCTCTGTCTCTCTTTCTCACTCTCCCCACCTCCTGCCACTTGCTCCTCTATCTGTCTCTATCAACGCACCATCCATCTATACAGAATTACAAATACGCGAGCAAAGGCAAGCTCACACACACATATACTCAAACACAACCGTGGCTGTTCCTGAGCTTACTGTTCACATAAGAAAACATCATGTGAGCAAGTTAAATGCTCTTGTAAATGTGGGAAAATTCTCATATGGATTGTTTCTCATCTATGCCCCTTTGGATGACAAAGCACGGGGATTCTATGAAGATCATCTTACTGCTAGGGAAGTGGTAAATTAATAGAAGTCTTCATGGTTTGACAGAGTTTGGAGAGAGAGACACACAGAGGGTACCTTAAACAGAAATCCTTTTACAACATGACCACTCTACCTCTGCTTACATAACTCTGGGAATATAAGCCTCAGTACTTTGTGAGAGGGCCAATTTGACTTTTTCATTAGTCTTAATAGTAAATGGTCCCTTTATATTGTATGAAAATTTAACTTTATAACATTCACTCATTGGCCTTGGGTTTATTCTCTGGAGTCTCAAAAAGTAAGTTTATTCGATCTTTCAAAGAATAGAAATTCAAATATTTGAAAAAATTGTCCTTCATTTCCTCATCAAATCATCCCTTTTCAGGCTAAACACCTCTTTTTTCCTTCAACAATTCCTGTTATGTTATAGCTTTCAGACCCTTTACATTCCTCATTGTAGTATTTTGGAGTCATTCCATTTTGTCACTGTACACTCTCAAAATGCCACATCTAGCAGAATGACTTGCACAAAGTAGATGGATAAATGCTGACAGAATTTAATTTAACTGAGCACCATACTATATCCAGTGCCGAGTCCTGAAAAACTGTTCCCATCTTTCATCTGGACGTTACACTTTTATTAATACAATATAAGATTGCATTAGCTTTATTATAAATCACGTGGGCTTATAATATAATGTCTCCTGACCTTCTTCTCATAATCTTACATTCCTTCATCTGAATTTGGTCACCTGATTTCCTGACTCTGAATGCAAAGTTTTACATTTATCCTCATAAATTTCATTTTGTTTATTTCATCCCATGTTGTCACCCTTTTGAGATCTTTATCCCATCATTGAAAATACCGGTTTCCTGCCACTGATTAGGTCATTTATAAATGCAGTAGGTTTGTCTTTTGCCTTTACCCAAGATTTTGATGCTTTTGGTAAAAGTCCATCACAATGATGGACTTGTAACCTGTATTTCTTTGCTTCTGGCTCTTTCCGGTATTGCAGAACCACACGTCTGTTGGGGAGATCACAAGATGTGTATCACATCTGGTCATGCAGAAGCATGGGCGGCCACAGTGTGGCATCTGCGGAATTGTCCTTCCCCTCCCCACCTTCTATGTGTCTTTTAAGCATCTCAATACACAAATTTCGACTGCTAATGTCACTGAGTACCCATGAAAGCATGGCCATTGCCACCAGTTTCCAGGCAACAGGCACTGCGTGCTGCTGTGGCAGAGGCCTTGAACTTTCCCAGGAAACTACGGTCTCTCCCAGGCCCTCCTGCCACTGCTATAAGCCCTGGGTTACTCAAGGTGCTGCAGCTCTGAGTGTTCAGTAACAAAATAAGAGGCGAAAACCTCCTAACTGCAGAGTGTGTGTGTGTGTGTGTGTGTGTTTCCACAGCCGATGCAAAAAGCTTTGTTTCCATTTGGCCCCTGGTCTGGGAGTGGGCTCCAGGCTGGTCAGAAAAAGCGGCTGCAGGAGAGGCTCGGGCAGAAGCGCTGGCACCAGGGGGATGCCAGAGGGCCCCTCAAAGGCTGCTGGGCTGCGGAGGCTCCTCGGGGTGCTTGAAGATGAGCCTTTCCAAGAGACACTGAGGAGACACTCGTCCAGGCGGCAGCCTCGCTGGTCGTCAGGCGGTCGCCATCTCCTTGAGAGTTTCGCTTCCTCCTCCCGGAAGCGGCTCTCCAGGAAGTCCGAGCTGGCGTGTGCGCGGGCAGAGCCCAGCGCGTGCAGCTCCAGAAGGGCCTGCTGCCGGCTCTTCTCCAGAGCCACGACGGCTTCCGCGGCATGAAGGGTTCGGTCCCACGAGCTGGGGTGACTTCTGTGCGTCCTGGAAGAGGGCTCTGCTCCGCGCTGGTTCTGCGTCTTCGTCTTTCCAGAGCTGCTCAGCCGTCCTGCTGCTCCTCAGCCCGCTCGTGAAGAAGTGGCCCTCCACCGCCACTCGCTGCCCCACCACTTCCTCCCGCTGCCCCACCACCGCAAGCTGCATCTTCGCGGAGAAACACAGCCCAGGGAGAGGTAGGTGTGGAGGCCGCAGATGCGTGTTGACCCGGCAGTTGTCAGGACTCACCTCGGTGGAATAGTTCTGGTGAATCTGGGAAGCCATGGTTGATCGGCAATGAGGAGCTAACCTCAAAATACGGGGTAGGCTGGTCCCAGAGGCGGAGGATGGCTGAGAAGGGGGTTCCAAAGGCTGCGACTGGAAAAGAGGTTGGAGGGTGGTGGGAGGATGGAAAAAAGGATACTCCAGGGTCTGCTCGGTCAGGCACTGTTGAAGCAAGAGACAGATCCGAGGGGACGTCTGGCGCACTGCCTAACTCCATCACATGCCGTGATGTCTGGCAGTGCTTTTATAGAAATTGCTTGTATTGATCAGTTTTGTTTTTCACTGTGGCCGTGTTGCCCAACAGACAACACCAAAATATGTGTGGCCTTCAACAATCAGCATTTAATTTTTACTCACGAGATCATGGGTTGGCTCTGGTTCTGCTGGATTCAGGTAGGATTGCCGGGCTCAGTTTGCAGGTTGAGCTCAGATTATTCCATGTATCATCTCCTTTGGGTCCAATAGTCACTTGGAGAATGTTCTTTTATGGAAATGTTGGTCGCTTAAGAGTACTGAGCGGAAACAAATGATGCCCCTTAAGACTTCAGAAAACCCGGTAACTTCTGTCCACATCCTGTTGGCCCAAGCATGTCACGTGGTGGGGAATTTAATATACTCGAGTCGCGAGCCTATGGTAAGGATAAGAGGGAAAGGAATCTTTGGATCCAAATCTTTCACTTTCACACAGACTTCTCCTTCATCCTCTTCTTATATGCTGCAGGAGTCTGGAGAGGGCAGCAGAAAAATCTCTTTGACAAACACCATATTGGAATCACCTCTTCACCCTAAGGCACAGAGCTTTGTCACTGCGTCAAGCCTATTTTTCCTTTTCCTTTAAGATATTTTATCTTCCTGAGAGTCTCCCAGCAAAGGGATGCCTAACAGGCCTATGCCACCAGTTCACTGAGCATGCTGAAACCCATTTGAAACTAGCAGTAGGCATATTCATGCTCAAGCTGAGGAGGTCTTTGGTTCCTTTGATACATCTAAATCAACCTATTTGTGGAAAGAAGTGGAACTCCGTAGGGTACAGCTGTAAAGCAACTTTATTTTTCCTCCATCTGCCTCTTTTAACCTGCTCGGGGCACTAGTTTATTCTCACTGGTTTGGATGAAAAATTGAGTAGGTTTGGTGACTTTTCTTGTCACTCTCAGATAATGGAATGTCCTCCAATCACTATTATATATTAGGGTAACTTCATTCACTAATTAACATGTTCTTTCTGGTGTAAAATCCCGATACCAAACTTTATTCAGCTTGTGCAGAACGACCACATGGCCAACTTCTTCATTTGACTGCTTAGTGTCTGTTCCTCCTCTACTTACTAGGCTGCCCGGGCCCTCCCAGGTTGGAAGCTAGTAGGCAGGGGAGATAAGGGCCAAAGGTGGTACTTAGGAAAACCGGTGTTGATTTCTCTTGGCCTTGGAAGGTTTTTGAAGCTGAAATATTGCCTTTTAGCAGCATCTGTGATCGTCTTTTCTGAGTACCCAGACTAAATCCTTTGAGTACTAAGAAGCTCCCATGCGAATAGCTTATAACATCCTCCTGCCCCCACTACCACTCTGGCCTCTTTCTGCTGAGATAGCCTTACCCTGGCCAATGCCCAGGCAGACATCTCATAGCAGGCTTCACATTTGGACTTTGGGACATACACACACACACACACACACACACACACACACACACACACTTGAACTGCTATGGGTGGTAATGCAGGCATTTCCCGAATACTACCTTTTCATCATGGCCACAAAGGGTTTCAGGTAGCACTTGGTGAAAAATGAGGCATCATTTTACTGTAAACCTTAAATTCCAAAGGATGACTCTGAGTTGCCCCCAGGAAGCTCCTCTCATGTAACTGGAGGTTAGAGGAAAAGGACTCCCCTCTCCAAAGTGTAGGTAGAGGGGGAGGGGGTATGTTAGGGACATTGCTACAGCACATTGAGGACTTTCTCTAGGGAAACACTTTCTTCTTCAGCCTCCATCTTTTTTATACCCTCAAGGTGGGTATTGACTAATGATTGTAGAACAAGTTTTTGTCCCCCTTTTGTAAGTCCTCTATAAGTGGCTTAGTACTCTCCTATTGTATTGTGGAGATGCCTCCCCACAGAGTACAGTTGGTACCTCTTTCTACTAAACTTAGAATCGTAGACTCTTTGAATTTAAAGAGAGTTGAACACCTCCCTCATTTCATAAGTGAGAAAATGAAGTTTCTGAGAAGTTGAGCAAGTCTTCCAAGGTCACATAGCTGTTTGGTATAAAGTTACTGAAGCCAAGTACAGCCTGTGGGTCCAATAACCTCTCCTCAATTTTATCATCTTTAAAATGGGACAATTGTACAACAGAAGGTGGTAAGTCAAGGCTTATTGTAAACGTTAAATGAGTTAGTGTTGAAAAGCTTTCAGCAGACTATGATACAGGGAAAGCACTCCATGATTGTTATTTCTTTCTGTGACTTCTTTTTCTACCTCTTCCTCTTTCACTAGAGATCCACATGCCTAATATTGAGAACACAAGCCAGCAGAACTAAAAGTGCCATTAATCACCAGTCATACAGCCTAATGTTGTCGAAGGGACAGAAACCTTCCTCCCTTGCTGGTGAACTTCCAAACTGAAATATTAGCTCTGCTCTATACTAGCAAACGATTTATGAAAACCTTAATGTCCAAAAAGAGGAGACAGTTCAAAGGAATTATGGGCCATTGTCCAGTGGAACATGACATGGTCGCTAAAAAGTCATGAGCAAATACAAAAATGTATTAAATGAACAACGGCAGTTTCCAAAACGGTGGCATAGGTTGATATAAATTTTGAAGATAAAAAAGAGATGACATATATTTTATTTCCGGAAGGATAAACCTGAGGTTATGAACCACAGTGGTCATCTTTGTGTTGGGAGCTATTGGTGACTTTTATTTTTGTATTTTTGTGTGTTTCTCAAACATTTGTACAAGAAACATTTTTTTCTTAAAATGTATTTTACAAAGGGTAGAGGGTGATTGTGGAGCTGAAAAATAGTGCTTAGCTTTAGAATGAATGGATATTGTCAGAATTATGTGCTCTTGGACAGAGGAAGGCCTAACCCCAAGAATAGGCAGGAGTCTATGCTCACTGATACTCTGCCCAGGAGCGATGGTAGAAATCTTGAGAATAAGAGGCTCCTTTCGACCAGGAGCAGCTGTTTCATCTGAGACGAGCCTCCAAGGCTTCATAACAGCTCAGGAAACTTGTATAAAGACAGTAAATATGACAGGAGAAATAAAGGAATGTTCTCAGTCAGTGAAATAGTTTTAAATGTCTGCTTTTCCAGAGAGGTTGATGAGAAATAATAGTCTCTTCACTCATTTCATTTTTCTCTAAAAAAGCTGAACTACAAAATGAGATGTGATGTTATAGGAAAATAGAGGGGACAACAGGCTGGGTGTAGGCACTATTTCCTTGAAGCACAAGGGAGAGAAAATCACATTGTCAGTGGGGAGAACTTTCCCCCTTGTTTCGTTTGAAGGATGTCCAAACCAGGTAACCACCAAGTTCAAACATTCATAAAACGACTCTGAGTGAATTCAGTGAGACATCTGAAAATTTAGCTAATTTGGAGCTTCTCTTTACTAAAAGGAAGAAAATTTCCATATTAAATTGAATTAAAAACTTTCTGACCCTAAGAAAGGATCAATGACAACTGAATTTTAAGGGATTTCTTTTAAACAAATAGTAGTGGAAAAGTTGAATTTGTAATAAAAAGGTTTTTTGTTTTTTTTTAAATATCAAAGCTGTTTACATACATAAAATTCCTTTTTCTTTGGCCTTATATATATTGTGTGTATGTGTTTAGGGCGGTTCTTTTGGGGGAGGAAAAGCAAGTTGAATGTCTGCTATTTTATGATCCTATGGAAATCTAAAATGACATACTATTTTATATTGAGTCCCATTATAATAAAACAGAACTCTAGATTTGGTTAAGATGATTATGCTCTACCAAATATGGAAACAATTGGCTAAAATTGGACTAAGTGGTGGCTTCAGCTGAAAGAAATAATGTCAGACTTCAATGTCCCATTAGGGAAATTGTGGTGACGCCTATGGTTATGGTCTACGAATTGAAATTGCCACAGGACTTGCAGTCATGAAAGACTGGTTCCTTGGGTCATTATGAAGAGGTTCAGACTTCAGAGCTCTCGAGATATTTCCTTATTCACAATGGCTCAAATTAGGAAATTGTATCTGCAGTAGACAAAGCTCTCATTTGTCAAAAGATTCATCACACAATGAGTGAATTCCTATTACAAGACCAATGTTTAGTCAGTGTAGAGAGATGGTGTAGGCTCTATATTTTCTCTCTTGATCATGGTAATTAACTGCTGGTCTCTTGTCAAGTATAGGTCAGAGTAGTGTTATGATCCAGGATAGAGCAAGATTGACACATGAATTTGATCCTGTGATAAGCAATCCAAATAGCAGAGGGACATGGCAATAAGAATGGCTCTAGAGAAATCCAAATCTTCCAGGAGCTGTGATTTTCTCAACCGAAGGAAAGATCCAGAGCAGCGATCAAAAAAACTCTACAGGTTGAGAAGGGGAGGGAGTGGGGCATCTTAGCTGGCAGTGATCACAATTGATCCAATGATGTTTAAATGGGCCAATGACTATGAAAATGACACTTCATTCAGAAACTGATAGAGATCCAGGTTTACAAGCCAGGAAGCTGCAGCTGTGATAAAGCTTTCACTACCAATAACTGCTCTGCTTTAGCTCAAAGACTGAGAGTGCATCAGCAGCTCAGTTATTGGGCTAAGTTGGTTAATATCCTTTCCAAATAAACTGGCTTCTAAAGAAGTAAGAACAATCTACAACTTTTCTCCTTATAATATGTAGCTTTAACCAATTTCAGATACAGGGAGTTGAAGTAATGACCTTGTTAAATTCTGCTTAATGTAGTCATGACTTAAGGTAATTTTTTTTTTTTGAGATTTATTTATTTATTTGAGAGAAAGAGAGAGAGAGTGTGTGGGTGTGCTGTCAAGTGAGGGGGGAGGGGGAGGAACAGAGAGGGAGGGAGAGGGTCAAGTAGACTCCCCTCAGAGTACGGAGCCGGTCCTGGGGCTTGATCCTACCATGTGAGATCTTGACCTGAGCCAAAAACCAAGAGTCAGGCACTTAACTGACTGAGGCACCCAGGCACCCTGACTTAGGTCATTTTGTTGTTTTGCACGCTTGTTATAGGAAAGAAATATGTTGCCCACTTATCTGTTATAATAAGGGGCAAATTTAAAATGGACAATGCTTTAATTCCTATACAACTATGTTCACATTTGAGGTGATTAAATATTAATTACACTCTATCCATGAAATGCTACAGGGAAAATAATAATTTTAAGTAGTATTCCCAGGTTCTGCCGTGATGTCACTTATCAAAGACATCAGTGATATCAAAGAATTGCATATTAAAATGGCATTTTGCCTGTAAAGGAAGGAAAGCTGTTTTAAAAGCTTTGTAAATGTTTTAATCCTGCTAAAAATCATTGGAACCCACACAAAGAAAGAAGTTACAAAAAAGAAAGTATTTTGAATTATTTTCATAAAGAGATGCTCAAAATGGATTGTCTTTTTAAAATGAAAGAAAAATGCACTGCAGTTGATCTGTGTAGTGTTTGGAGCAGTACATTCAGCAGATACCAGGAAGAAGATTCCTCATAATTCTTGACACTCGGTTGCTCACCCTGAGAACTAGACCGTTCTGAATAAACCAGGAAACCTCTGGATAAGGTTTGCTTGACAGGTAATCCCTTTCTTCTAAGTTACTCCCGCTCACTGCTGTTAGTGGAATTTAAGTGAAAACAGGAAGGACCCTGTAGGCTGGGCTTACAAATTGCAGTCCGTCACTTCTTCTTGCTGCTTTTTCCCTTTGGCGTGATATTTACTCATACCTGTCTTAACTTCCAGTCTTTATCCCTATAGTAGGGTAAGACACCAGCCATGATTGTGGCAAATTTCTTCTTTTAAAAGATAGGAAAACCCTCTGACTCAGCCAAATAAACAAAAGCCCTTAGCAGTTAGCTGGCCAGTGACTTGGTTTCTCAAATCCTCCATCCTGTGCATGGGCATAATCAGCACAGCTCCCGGGAAAGGGAACAGGAATGAGTCCCTGGTCCCTGTGAGCTGTACAGGGATGACAACTTTCTGTGATAATTGCCTTCCATTCCATTCCTGCTTCACATCTTTTTAAAAGAAAATTTTATTGTGCCAACCCTGGCTTGGAGCCTCAGCTGAGGCCTGACAAGAACAGTGTTGTACTTTCTAACGTGGATGAACATGGTTTGTAGAATAAAGACTAGTTGTAAAACATGCCAAGGGGCATAGAGCACACCATCCTGGGAGTGGGGAGAGGAGGAAGGTTCAAAGTGGGTAAGTGGAATCTTCTAACTGCTTAAGATAAGGTCACAGGTGACCTTCCATGTACCAAATTACTTTTTTTTTTTTTAAAGGATTTTATGTATTTATTTATTTGACACAGAAGGAGAGAGGGATCACTAGGAGGCAGAGTGGCAGACAGAGGGAGAGGGAGAAGCAGGCTCCCCACTAAGCAGGGAGCCCAATGCGGGGCTCGATCCCAGGACCTTGGGATCATGACCTGTGCTGAAGGCAGACGCTTAACTGACTGAGCCACCCAGGTGTCCCACAAAATTACTTTCTTACTGAAGGAGGGAGAGAAAGAAAATATAATGGGGAGAAGAAATGTGGCCACACCACCCTGTTTGTTCTATCCCAGTTGTGGAGCTGAGTAATGAATCCAATTGCAAGACTGAATAGTGTTGATTTTTCTTGCTGGGAAAACAGCCTCCCATCGTTATGCTCATGATATGTCACTGAATTATTAAAGTAGATCTAAATGGCTATGGGAAGATGGAAATAGAGCAGTGTTAAAATCCTGCTTTGAGACTTTCCTTGTTCCAGAAGCATCCTACTCTACACATGTAATGACAACTTATTTCCACTTGGGAGAGTCTTCTTTTCAGTGCAGGATCACTCTCTCTCTTTCTTTTTTTAAACATTTTATGTATGTATGTATGTATGTGTTTATGTATGTAGTGCATGAGCGGGGGAACGGCAGAGGGGGAGGGAGAGAGAGTCTTAAGTAGACTCCATGATGGGCGTGGAGCTTGATCCCATGATTCAGTGATCATGATATGAGTGGAAATCAAGTCAACTGAGCACCCAGGTGCTCTCTTTATCCTAACTTTCTAGACTTTGGCTATAGGTGAGTTTGAATAAACCAAATTATAGGCTTCTGTTGTTTTTTCCATTTTGTATTTGATTATTACATCAGTCATTTCTAGTTATATCCCTTTTGTGTTTCATGAAGCATTTGTATTATTTTTTTCACAGATTTATTTTTGTTGAAATACTTGAATGTGGATTTTGTGTAATCTCAGTAACTTACACTCGGGTTTAGCTGTATACTTTTCATACTTCTACAATTTATTCAGTCTCTCCTTTCAGTCAGTCTCTAAATTTGCTTATTAGTATTCCTTTTTATGCTTTCCTTAACTTAAAAACAGTATTATTTTCTGGTATAATTTAAGCAAGTACAATCACTATTAAATGTCAATTATGTGAATGGATTTCACTCTTACCTATGAAATGAACAATATACCTTGGTGATCTTACTTAAGGATCTTAGCTTAATTAATGATATGTAATTATTTGTATTTACTGACATTTTCCCATTTTTTTCTTGTGGTTCTTTTCGGGTTGATTTTGAGAATTATGTTATGTGTGTTATAGTTAGAGAAACTGAGGCATATTCATAATTAGTGAGGATTCTCAAGTTTTCTGTAAAACTGTTAGTATAGTTACAAAAATAACATGGCTTTTCTGAGTTCATTCTGTTGTGGCCAAACTTATTACTCATTTCAAAAGACCTTGGTGAGTGCCCCCAACTTTTAATCACCTCTGTGAAGAACATTGCCCTTGTTTGCCATTCCTGTAGTATAATTAAAAAAATCATATATCATTATTGTATTATATATATCTTCTTCAATTCACTATACTTAAAATTGATTCAGAATTTTAAAAATGCTTTCATTGGTCTCTTATTTTCAACTTACTGAGAATTTATCGGCAGCTAACCTATGCATTTGTGAGAAAAGATACCACCACATGCAAGGTATGGTTTGCCCACATGCCACTCACGTCTCTTTGACCAATCTCTATAGTTGTGGCTATTGTTTTGCAAACTGGGATTTACGGAGAATGTTTCACCTGTAACTCTTCAGGGGAAGCCGGTAGACTAGAGCTGAGGCACCTGGGCAGTTGGAAAGCAGGCACCCCCTTCCAGCTGCCTCAGTTGTGAATCCCATTTCTTCTCTTTCATATTGACCTAAAATCAATGAACCTGATGCTAGATCATTCCAGTAGTGCACAAACGTCAAGGTTTCTGTCTCCTACAATGCAGAAGCCCTATAAAGCTAAAAACCCATTTCTTCCAGGGAAGCCTAGAGAAAAAAACCCAACCAGGAAGACCTATTATAAAAAGCTGGAGTTCTGAGCATGTTGATTGCCAGACAGCCTCTGTGGATTTCTCCTTTAATATCCACTAATATCCTTAATAGGAACTTGCACAACTGGAATATTGATAAGATCTAACCATTTCAAATTCTGCTGTAGGGAGGAAGAGTGCAAAGTAGTGGTGCTGAGGCAGTTTGTGGCTATAAATTTTACCTGTCTTATCAGTGGTGTCATCATCTTTTATTCTATTCCTGCTCTTGCCAGAGAGCCTGGTTGTTGTAAGTGGCTTGCTTTATCAAAAATATTTTGTTTCTATGTAGGATTTTTGTTTGTGGCAATATTCCCTTTTGGTATAGGAAACAGAAATATGACAAAGAGAGCATTGCATTCTGCAAGGAATGTTTTGGAGAAGATAACCAGTGTGAGTCTGAGAGTTTTTTTTTGTTGTTGTTGTTGTTTTCATATCCTCTAGGATTATGCTAATTATATTTTAAGCTTTTTCATGTTTTATTTATTTCTGTATTTTAAGGTGAGGTTTCTGGTTTTGAGGGGTACAGCTTTGGATCATTAGCAATTATTGAAAACTTAAGGAAGTAAATGAAATTTTGTTGATTTCTTTTGAAGCTTAGAATATATGTTCCTTTAAGTATTATTCAAGAGAGTATAAATCAAGATTATTTGTTAATCTAAATATTTTATAACTTACTTTTTGAATCTACATGGTTTGTGGATTTCTAAGAATGGTATAGATTTCTAAGAAAGGTGAAGTGTTTCTTTAATGAAAATTAACTTGTTAGTTTTTTTTTTTTTTTTTTTTTTTTTTTAAAGATTTTATTTATTTATTCGACAGAGAGAGAGACAGCCAGCGAGAGCGGGAACACAAGCAGGGGGAGTGGGAGAGGAAGAAGCAGGCTCATAGCGGAAGAGCCTGATGTGGGACTCGATCCCAGAACTCCGGGATCACGCCCTGAGCTGAAGGCAGACGCTCAACCGCTGTGCCACCCAGGCGCCCTAACTTGTTAGTTTTTATTGTGCTCTGAAATAGCAGGGTGATATTTTGGGAGGGTGGGGCAGCTTGTCAAACATCCTGCTTGGTACTTGATGGGCCATGTTTTCTCTAGGTTTTTGGGATACTTTTAGAAATTTCTTTTTATTTCTTGTATCTAGCCTCTCTGATCTCTTGTTTTATCCTTCATGTCTCTTAGCCTTTCTTTTATAGTTTACTTTCCAATTCCATGGTTTTATTACCTTCTCTTATTTAGTCCTTTTGCTAATTTCACTTTTTGAAACATTTTAAACATTTCTGATCTCTGGTTGTTTTCTTTATCTTCTCGACTTTCTTTGCAATTGCCAGTTGTCCTTATTTTAAAGTTTCTTCTCTTTGTTATTGTACCCCTGATTTTCTGGCATTGAGTTCTTTTGTTGTTTGTGCCTGTTTTTCATGGTGGTGTTTTTCCTGAATCATGCGATTTTCAATCATCTGTTCATCTTTGTATTTGAGAATCTCTATTTCCCTGTCACTGGAGGCTATTCTGATAACCGGAGGTTGTCTGCGTGGCATGGAAGGGTGTGGGAAGGTGAGAGTTGTAGCGTGTGGGTATTACCCATAGCTTACCTTTTGGTAGTTTAAAACTAGGTGGGACACTTCCGTCCTTACTATTTTCCTTCATGGACATGTGCTTCTGCTGCCACTTGCTCAGTGTAAATGTTGAAGGAGAAAGGAGCCAAGGAGCATATTTGCTTCTTATGCAATTTCTCATTTCCAGTATTGCTCTGGGGCCTCTCATGAATCTCTGAAAATAAGTCCGGATAACCTTGGAGTCACCCTCCCCTCTGCAGCAGTCCCTGCCTGCAAGTGTTTGTTCTGTGGTTTCCTTTACTAAGCTTATCTTGGTTTCTGTTCTTCACAGATTCATCCAAATTTCCGATTCACTCTTGACATTATTTCTTGTTTAGCAATGATATTATGGATATATATTAATATGAATTTATTTAAATTCCTAGCTAACTATATGTACTAACAAATTTGGGTTCAGTCAGCCATCTTAATCTAGTTTTTTTCTCCTGTACTATTTCAGTATTGTTCAGAGATCTAGGAGATTGTGTTTGTAAATAGCATCCTCTTTTGCATATGCTTTCTATTTTAAGGGTTGGGATCTATTTTGATTAGTCTTCATATCAAAGTTTCTATTACTACACTAATGGAAATATGTTTTAATACAAAGAATTACTGTTGAACTAAACAAAGCTATTCTTCATTCAAATCAGATTGATTTTTAATTTTAGGGTTTAAGAAACACCTCAAACTCTCAAGTAACATTTTATAATGCAGCACAAATTGAAGATGTAAGAAACTAAATCTCTTCTTCCTTAACAATCATTGAAAATACTACCACTAATGAATACACAGAATTATTAGCTATGGGAGAAAAAATTATTAGAGGCTGCAGTAGTTTCTTAGATAAGTCAAGACCATCTCTCTGATAAATAATTTTTCTTCTTTGGAGTTGAGTGATTAGTTAGTTTTGCCTTTTATCTTATCCTGATGAAGCAGAGTGACGTGAGATTCAGTGAAGCCAGTTTTAAGTTGCACTGGTACTATGGAAGCTGGTGGACTGGCTCCCAAGGTGTTTCTGGTAACTGGACTTATGAGAGATTAAAATGAACGCATCCCTAAAAATATTGAGCTGATGCTGCCATTTTCTATAATGCTGTGTTCAGAGCTTCAGTTCATTCCAGAGTCCAAATATTTTGTTAAGAGGCAAGGTATTTTTGTGCTTTTTTTTGTTTGAGTCTTCACAAATCCAGTCCAGGTGGAAGTATTTAGAAATGAAGTAGGGAAATGCAGCAGCTTAACAATCCTTGGGTTTCCTGCCAGAAATAACTTACTAATGCAAAGAAATGATGATTAAGCAGAAAGAAATGCCTCTATTAGTGGATGTCCTTAATTGAAACTGTGGTGATTATTAAGTGTATTATCTCAAAACTTGATAATTCCTGTTTTTGAGGTGCTGGAGCACGCTGTGTGATTTCCTCAGTTCCATAAGTTACGTTAAGACGATAAGCTGTATTAGCAGCTTCTTTCTTGGCTCAAAACAACTCCGAGGGAAGGGAAGTGGGGAAGGAGAAAATAATGTGAATAGGCTTTGGATATTGAAATGGCCACTCAATCATTGTCAGGCTGAGGCAGCACAGGTGGTCCTTCAGTGGGGGATATTGATGGGGTCTGGCCACAAAGAGCAGAATTTGGAAGAGAGGGCCTCAGCATGGCCTGGAGTGTGGCTAGTTTCTCCTCATGGAAAAAGACAGCTCTTTGTAAAATAGAAAGAGGAATCTGAACTCAAATAAATGAAGAATATGATGAATGATGATCCCATATAAACGGAAACCAAATGGACTAATTAGCCCCAAGGAGATGCAAGCTGGTCCCTTTCAGTTCTGAACTTCTGCTTACAAAATAAACTCAGCTATGAAATCATGACTCTCTCTTCTATTTCCTTGGAACCAAAAAGAATAGAGAAAGAGAATATCTCAAAATCTATTTTTTCTATACTTTCACTTTCTTAATATACTATTCCTTTTATTCTCTGCATATCTTGCTGCTGAATTGGAAGAAAGGGTCTAGGAACTTAAGTGTTCTGGGCTGGGAAACTAGGTTGAGTTTGGGCTGAATCTCTGCCTCCTGTTCTCCTTCCCTCCCTTGCTTCTTTCTACAAATTTTTTTTTTAAAGATTTATTTATTTATTTGAGAGAGTGAGAGGGAGAGAAAGGGTGTGTGCACATGTGAGTATGGGGAGGGGCAGAGGGAGAGGGAGAGAAATGCTCAAGCTGACTCCGACTGAATGTGGCTTCCGATGCTGGGCTCAATCCCAGAACCCTGAGATCATGATCCAGGGGAAGTCAAGAGTTGGCCGCTTGACTGACTGAGCCACCCAGGGGCTCCAACTTCTTTCTACAAATACTTACTAGTTTCCCACTATGTGATGATGCCCGTCATGCTAACAAAGATGTGAAAGAAATCAAGGGATTAAATGAGGTGAAAGAAGGAGGAAGGCCCTGAGGAAAGAAACAGCGACAGGGAGAGAAAAGAAAGTAAGAAGAAACAGAAAGGTAAAGAAGGAGCCTGTAGGCAGCAAGAGAAGAGGTGGTTTCAGTTGGTGATGAACCTAATATTTGGGTCTAAAGAAATTAAGTATTGAACGAAAGCTTTAGGTAAAACATAAGATTTCCCTAAGAATATTTGGTGAAGAAAGAGCAGTAAATGTAAAGAAATATAATGAGGAAATGAGGTGAAAAGAGGAGGTTACAAAAGCAAATCACCTATTTTAAAGCTTTTCCCAAAGTTGGGACACCTGGGTGGCTCAGTCAGTTAAGCTCAGGTCATGATCGCTTGGTCCTGATCCCAGGGTCCTGGGATCTAGTCCCTGTCTCAGTCTCCTTGTTCAGTGGGGAGCCTCCTTCTCCCTCTGCCTGCAGCACCCCCAGCTTATGCTTATGCTCTCTCTGGCAAATAAATAAATAAAATCTTTACTAAAAACAGAACAAAACAAACTTTTCCCAAAGCTAACCTCATTTTTGGATTATTTCTGCATCCTACTGTAGAATTGACATTTCAATGCCATTTCCTTGAGTGTCTGTGCTTTGTATTAATCAGTGTTTAGTGAAGGAATGAAGTGAAGGAATTCCTTTAGTGAAGGAATGAAGCATTAGGGAAAACTGATATTCTCCAAATTCAGGTTTCAAATTTAAGCCCTCAAATTTAGTTTCTTAGTCTTAGTCAAATTAGCTGGTGAGTGAAGAGATGGATAGAAGTGGGAACATAAGAAGTGTCTCCATGCGAATGTCAAATCTCTTATGGCATGTGACTGGTTGACGTCTACAACAATATTAAAATGTGGATAAGTAACTCTGAGTTATTTCTAAACATTCCCAAGTATTTTAGAGCTTCAACATCAATTCATCCTCTCGCTGGTAGACTTAATGGCTCCTCCTCATCTCAAAGATACTTAGCAGTAGTTTGTAATAGAGGAAGATCTATCCCATGCCAATGATCAGCATATAGGAGGCATTATATTTTTACTCTGTGCTCCAGGATGGTTACTGATTAGATATAATCTTCAGAAATGAAAACGAAACGAAGCTTTTAATATATATTTGAAGATAAGTCGTTGAGAGAATCTCTGCTTGGACAGCAACTGTCCAGGCAATGGAGATTATGGCTTAACTCAGCAGTTATTTAAGTGTGCTTTCTCCCTTTTTGGCATGATGATAATGGCCAGTGTAGTGCTTTTCATTTTTCGCTAGAGTAATGATGCAGCCTCGAATCATGCCATTGCCTGAAATTACTTTCAATATTGGCTGGAGCGAGCAGAATGCTCTCATGGTTGAGGAATAAAAAAAATAATAATTAAAAATAGAGGAAGGAGGAGCAGAAATGTGAAAAAGGAGCCATTTCGAGGAGTCAAGGAAAAATGAATAGATTGTTAGAGTGAGATTTTGAATTTTCTTCAAAATAACTATCTGTTATTTCTAAAACAGAGCTCTCTTTTTGCTTTCTTCATATTACTAAAATGCTGTGAGAGCATCATCTCTTTGTTAGTCCCAGGAATCTTTTGCTTTTCATAATAATATCCAAGAACAAAGCACCCTCTATACAACATATCATGTGTAGAGTGTGGGAAGTAGAGAGATTCAGTCTTGAGTGTACTCAGGTTAGGAGAGGGAACTGGATTTAGTTACTGGAATAACAAACCGCACAGGCCCCTGAGGGTCAGCGTGTGCATGAGTGCGTGCGCGCATGTGGCACGAGTGTGTTGTGCTCCCAACTTGTGCGGGATTACACACATCAATCCAGTGTATGACCTGAAGCCAAACATTGACCTTGGCTTATTCCAAATGTGTGAGAACATTCCCTCATCCCCATTACATATGTTCTGTCTTAAGGTAATTTAGTTTGGTGATAGAAGGTCATTGAAGTCTGAAATACATGGGCAGTGGGTGCTTGGAAAGATCCACCGCTCAGTTTGTTTAAGACTAAAAATTATTGGAATGATGAAATTTGTTTTGAGTAACAACATAATCCACAGACACATGTACTTATATGAAAGGTGAGCAGCACATTCTACCACTCAGGAAATAGTCAATAAGCTAAAAGTAAGGCTTGGAAAGGCTTCCGAGTAGCCAAACTATTATGGTCTTTGCCAACACAAAAATTCCTCACCTAGCATGGTTATTTATTCTTAGTGTACTTTTAACAAGCTTACTTATCTGGTTTCTAAGGACACAGCAGATCAGAGTAACAAATTAGAGAGAGTGGTTCTGTTTAGATACTTAGAGAGTCTGTTAGGTGCTTGCCCATATACCAAGGGAGAGATGACAACCTGGCTGTTATGGTGATGATAAAAAGATTAGAAACAAAGGACCATAAAACAATGTTACATTCTGTGGATATAAACATGCTTCATTGGTAAATATATCACTGTAGAACAATTAATGCTAAGGATCTTGAGAAAAACAAAACAAAATAAAATCAGTGTTTCAAGATGAAATGTGTAATATTTTTAAGTGGCAAAGAAAAGCTTGGGTTATGAGAAACAGGACAAATTTCCTGTTAATGCTGAGTAAATAAGGATTTGCTATATATAAACACAGTTTGTTGTTTCTTCATAAAAATGTATCTCCTGGGGGAGCAGTTGTATGTATTTTATGTTAAATTCGTTCCCTTTTCAACAATTTTTCCACTTTCTGGAACTAAAAACTCTGGCAATAATCTTTCCAGGTCATATGCTTAGTAAGGTAAACAACATTTTAGAGTAGAGCCAATTATACCTTTGTATGTAGGTTTGTGGTTTGTAACTTACAAGTCGTACGGTTCCATGAAGAAGAAGCCAAAGTGGTAAGAATTTTTTCTATTTTCTCTTGGCTTCCTTACCCATGCAATTTCTTTTCTAAACATGGGCCTCAGTTGCATGGTCCGAGTTCTTCTGAAGGCAATAAATGATTGAACTTCGGCCAGTGACAAGGAAAAATGAAGTTAAAGTAATGGGGCAAAGATAATGTGAATCACGTTGAAAAAGTTTTATTTAGCTATAAAATTCTTCCAGAATAGAGTTAGTTTTTGGCTATCTCAGAACACAAATAAATACCCCTTCAGCCAATTGAGTCTGATTCTTCAGTGCCTGGCTTGGGCCTTTTTGAAAGGGCAAGGTTTCTCTTAAGACATTGGAAGGTTTCTCTTTATTCCCACCATAGGTATATTTATTAGTATTCTTTTAGTTTTTTGTTTTTGTTCGGGAACACATTGAACAAAAATTTGATCAAGCCCTCCTTTTTTCAAAAGAGTATGTAATTTTTCTTCAAATGGCTTTGTAGATAAGAAATGGAAATTTGATGTGTGTTCAAGGATAAGCATCATGGTACTGTAATTCCCTGGGGACTTAAGCCTCCTGTGGTTAAAGGGAAAGGCGCTATAGGGAAAACAATGTTGAGAGATTCTGCAACTAGAGAAGTTTAGGCGGCTTGAAATTCTTTCAGCTGAATACTACATGCAATTACCCAGACATCCTCATAATGTGGTAACTGCAGAAAAATGGCTGCAACCTGAGCTGGTGGTGTTGATTTCTTTTCTAGGTTGTCAGTAATCGCTTCTGTTTCTCTTGGACAGTAACTTGTTCTCTGTTATAGGTTGGATATGGGGCTAATTGATTTGAAGAACCTCAGGAGGCTTATTTTTCATTCGTTCTGAAAGATCTTGGTTTCAAGTAGCCGCTTGAGCTTCACAAAATAGCTGTGAAAATTGTGTCTCCATTTTTGCTTGTGTGTAGTTCACAACATAATATTGTACTTTAATATGCTTAAAAAGTGATTCTGTTTTTGGCTCAAAGTTGGTTTGTGAATATGCTCGATATATATAAGTCCTGCTCATGAAAATTCACTTTCAACTTTTGACTGCTTCTCAAGGTTATCACAGTCTTGACATTCTAAGTTTACTTAGGTTATAGCCCTCTTACCAATTGGTGTAATAATGAGATTGGTGATACAAGGCCCTTGCTTGCATACTCTGCAAAGCTTTCTCATCAAAGAGGTAGGGGATCATCTTTTAAGTATTTATTTCCAAATTATGTTCTCCAGGCAGCTAGCATTCAAGAGGGTACTCCTGTAAATACACTGGGGCCATCAGGGGATAGGAATACATTAGCCTTTGTAGAGGCCATGTCATTACATTCTTTTATTTTTTAATCTTTTATGTATATATAGTCATGACTATCTGTGTTACTCAGGTGAAAGAATAGATTTTAGTCTTTTAAAAAAAGTAATAACTAAGAAAGGGATGTTATTGACCCAGTAAATAATTGCATGAGTAAAGATGGGTCTTGTAAAATTTGGCAGTGCTTCGATACGGTGGCAACTGTTCATGCGTATAGTCTCATGACAGCACAACTAAATTTCAGTGAAACCGTCACCATTTAAACAGACTAGCCTTCCCACAAATAATCTGAATAGTACAGTCTTCGTGTATTTCATAACTAAGCTCTTAGGTGTTTCAAAGAGACTAGAGAAGCCTATAATTTGGGCCAAGTCAAATATGAGTGGGACCTGATTCATCAAGTGTAGAGGCAAGTCAAACATGAGTGGGACCTGGTTTATCAACTGTAGAGGTATCCCTAAGGGATTAGTCTTGAAAGGAAATGTTCTTATGAAGAGAGAGTAGTCATAGTATATTTCATTTTTATTTAGGGGTTTTGGTGAGAACAACGAATAATATGACCCTGGGAATTGATAGCCTTGTATTGAACAGAGTGTAATTACTTTGGAAAGCTTACAATGGGCACACAATATTTTGCCACAACACTTTTGCATGTTTCCAATATTTGGTTATTTTTTTATTCTGAGGCATTTTTCCAGCTATCCTAGAAGAGTTTATGTGAGGTTTTAGCTTTTATTTATTTGCTCCTTTGGGGCAAAGCTTCGTGACAAAACCAGCTGGACTAATTCTTCAACCAAAAGGAAGAAATGAAGGATGTTGCATTTGAATACACTATTCCAGCATCTCTTCCATCATTTCCGTTGCTATTGTTTGAGTTGGTTATTTATCTGTAGTTACTTCCAAAAATAAAAAAGAAAAAAGAAAGAAATTACAGCAAAAATTGAGTCTACTGTATGCTGTTGCCTGTAGCCTTAAACATCTGGTTTACATTTTCTGTCTGTTTCAGAATTTTACTGGCTCTTGAAAATATGATAGGAAAATTAAACCATGAATTTTAAAATAGGCTATTTCAGAATTACACTGAAGAAGAAGAATGAGGTTGCAACAAAAAGAAGTACAGTGACGCCCTCCTTCAGAGATGAGAAGATCTAACACTTCTTGCCCAAAGGAATCCGTGCAGGCATGCAACATGTTCATTGGGAGCAGAGGCCTACACACTTGCCTCTCTCTTCTATCAGAATGAAGCCATTAGGATAAGCAGTTCTATCAGTTGTGTTGCCTTCTTGCTGCCCTTCTGTAGTTAATCCTCAGGAGAAGAGATGGGGATCTGGGGACCCTTGAGGCATATCTAAGTTGGGGATCAAACAAACAATGAAAAAATGTTAAGGTCTTGTTTTTACCTCTGTACCTGACTTTACTCCTTGCCACAGATCTAGTTGTTGTGATATTGTGATTTTTAGGAAGTGGTACAAAATAATTTCCAATTTAGAAGGCATAGATTAAAAAAGACATTCCCCCCCCCCCCCCCCACAACCACACCCAAACACAACAAACAACAAAACAAACAAAACCAACCAACAAAAAACAAGACAGTAGCAAACAGCACTTTAGAGAAAAAGTATGTTGAGACTAGGTGAGGGCTAGCAGAGTCAAACCATGGCAAAGGGAAGATGTCCAGCATCTGCTGTTTCTGGACAAAGAGCTCTTTTTTGCAAAGGACTGATCATCGTCTAAATTGCTTTAATGAATCATACTCTGAGTTTACGCCACATCTTCAGCAGTACACAACTCAATAAAATATCAACACGGGGACACATTTATTTATTTTCTTTCAAGAAGCACTACTATTCCGAAACACAGTCAAGTTCCCAAAGGTTAGCAACATTTGGCTTAGTGCAGTTTATATTCTTTCTGTACCAGAATTAATGAGCAGTTTGGGGCAGTCTCCTCCAGGAATTTAGATATAGACATAATAGCTTGTCTGATGTTTTTTTTTTCTTTTTTAATTGTCATGCCTGATTTTGTTCTGTTTCCTGACCTGGAAAACATGACTGGTCAAGAAAATAGGTTTTGTCTTTCAGAGCTTTTAATGATTTAGTTTGTCCACTTTGAGCCATAAATTGGTGGAGGCAGAGATGGAATGGCTCTGTTTATAAGCAGGGATTCTGAAATAATTCACTCTGACATGGAGGCCTTGGGTGTCAGTGGGCCTGGGTTTCTTCCTTACAAGGCCCATTAATGGTGCTTCAGAAATTGGTTGAGCAGAGTCCTTCTAGTTACACTTTGGATTCTGTTAGTTTAATTTCCTTTATATTTGAGTAGGAATGATAGACCCAAAACATGCCCATATGTTATTGTCTCCTTTGACAGTCTCGGGGCTGTCCATTGTGCATTCTGGAACACCACCTCTTGTTTCTCTTCTTATTCTGCCTTTTTCTTTGCCTCTCCATTTTTCTTTATTTTTTTCTTCCTTGAAAGACTGACTACCTGAGTTCATATACCAGTTCTGCTACTTCCCTTGTGGTCTTGGGCAAAGATAGGCTTCCATTTCTTCATCTCTACAAAGGGGGTGATAATAGCATCTCCTTTAGAGGGGTATTGAGGGATTACTGATTTGGCATGCATAAAGGATTTAGAATAATGTGTGGCCCCCAGTAAAGGTTGGCCATCATGGGTAGGATTGGGGAGGTGGTTTCGAGGCAATACCTCTACCCATTTTCTTACAATCCTCAAATCATGTTCATGAAAAGAGATTTTAAGGTGCTTCTATTGAGGTCTTTAAGGCTTCTTTTGTGAAAGTGCAGAACGGAAGATGCTTTGGGCAGGGGACATCTACCAGCAGTCAAATAAATAATGTGTAATACAGCTAAAAGAAGGAAGTGACATGCCCATGAGCTGAGGAATGGCAAGTAATTTAGTACAACCTTTTTCAAGGACAATTTGGCAACGTGTATTAAAAGACTTAAAATGTGCATGCTTTTTGACATAGTAATTCTACTTTGGGGAGTTGTTCCCGAGGACATAACTAAGGATGTGGGAAAGATTGAGCTCCAAGAATAGTCAACGAACTGCTCTTTGAAAAAGCAAAAGTTGGAAACCACTTAACACTCTTTTGGTTAGGCAGATTATAGTGATTTCAAACAATGGGCCACTGTGCTGTAAAAAAAAAAAGTGTATTTATCGACATGGAAAGATGATTATGATATACCAGTAAATGAAAATAGCAGCTTCAAAAGCATCAGGGTTTCGTTTGCACACAGTGTGATAGGGAGGGGACCTTAGAGGGTTGTGTACCAAGATGTTACAGTGGGCCTCTTTGAGTGGGTGAGATTAGATGTGTTTTTAATTTTTTTATTTTTTTGTCTCTATATTACAATTTCTTATAGTAGACAAGTTTTTCTTTTTCAGTTTTCACTGTGCTGTCCAATGAAAACATAAAGGCTCAGAAAGTCCCAATCTTATGTTTGATGTTTCAAAGGTCTGAAAACATTCTCTCTGAGAGCACGTTGTATGTAGTTCTTGGCTCCTAGAGATCTAAGTTCCAGTCTAGGTTCTGCAACTGATAGTGAAGGAAACTTTGTACAATTACAAGCGGTCCCAGTCTTCATTTCCTCATCTGGGGGATGGCTACGGGGACGATAAAACTGCCCCGTGAGGCTGTGTAGATCAGATCAAATACTGAATGTGAAAGTGTTTGAAGCTTGTACAAGCATCATTTGGAACTTATTATTAATCTCGAAGGGTAATTCACTTAACCCTGAGGAAGAGAGGGATAAGTTACGATTGAACAGCCAAGATATTATGATTTGTTTCAGCCCAGTTTGTGCAATTTCTCAGGATTCTTCAGATAATACCCTGTCATCTTGTGAGGTAGGTACTAAAGAACCCAGTTCCTTATCAAACTGCCAATGTTAGCCAACAATTTAGTGAAAATTCGGATTTCATAATACAAGAATAATCAGAGTGAGGAGACACTCAAGTTAGGATATTCTAGGCATAGATTTAGCAGTTCACTCACACTGGCAAATCAAGGTGGCATAGGAGAGGATTCATACCACGGAAACCTCTTATGTGCCTTGATGTGGAGCTTTAATTACGTTATGAAAGAACATTAGCTAATGCCAGGACAAACTCTGCTGGCATTAGAGATGATGTAACAGATGCTTCATTTTAAAAACTTTAAAACATACTATTTTTTGCATTAAAAATAAATCCAAAATGTAGCTTAAAAATAATAGCAAAAACATGTTTACCGCTTGTTTGCGGTTTCCCAAGAATTGTGCTAAGTAACTCGGTTATATATCTTAATTACTGTTCTCAAAGTCTGGTTTCTAGACCAGCAGCATCATCATCATCTGGCAGCTTGTTAAAGATGTAAATCCTTGGGCCCTTTTTTATCAGACATGTGGAGAAATCAGAACCCGTAGTTCACCAATCCCAATAGGTGGTATTTCGTGTGTTCGGTTTGAGAGCAACTCATTTAAATTAGCCTCATTCTAACATTTGAGGCTACTGTCACTATCCCTGTTCTATAGCCTAGGAAACTAAAGCTTGGAGATTTTAAGCCTTTTGTCCAAGGGCACGGGTTAAGTGCCCTACTGGATCCAGGGGATGAAATCATGTCTCCCTGCTTCCAAAGCCAGTGCACACTTTACCACTATTTAACCTGAAAATTCATTACTCTTCTTTTTCTTCTTTCATCTTCAACCTAAGTAGTCCTATACCCAGTGTTGAGATGAAGTGACTCAGAAAGGACTGGGGTCTGGGATTCCAAACATTATCTTGACTTAACGCTGACCCTTGGTTCCTTCCACAAGTGATTCCTGAATAAGAAATTGGCCCAGGTGTCCAGGCCAAGTAAGGGATGGTGGCTGTGGCTCCAAACACCAGAGTCGGTCTTTAGCTCTAATGGGCTGGCCTAAATTATGGGACTCCACGAGGACTTTATTACCTTGATGGCAGCCTCAGTATCACAACTAAAACCGGGGGTGGCATGGGGAAGAATATTTTCATCCTACTTCCTTCTAAACCCTCACCCAGATCTCAGCTCTCACCAGCTTCTCACTCTTAATGGCAAGAGTAGGCCGACTGAAGATAAAACACATCAATTCATGGGCCACAAAGTCCTTTTTCTTCAGAAATTCTACACATTTTCTAGACCTGGACTTCTTTCCACCAATTCTGTAGGAAAAGACAGTTTTCCAGAAGCAATTCTTAGGAGGTTTCCAAAGGAACAGAAATTGCTTCCACATAGGCCTAGAGTTTAAACCTCTTCCTGTGAACATGAAGAGTTCAGTGCCCTTCACCCTCTGCAGGGTGCCATCCCTTTTAGCATCTGTCCTTCCTGGGCGGCACAGGGGAGCCGAGAGGAAACTTGAGCTCCCCCTAGAGGTCACCAGGATGGTGGTCATAAGGTCATGCCTACTGTTGGCCAGAAGCAAGTAACCAACCCATTTCTAACTATTTCAAAGTTTATATTTAGGGAGGGGGAGATTAGAACATTTTTATTTGGAAGAAAGCTTCATAGAGAAGACTATAGTCATTTGAAAATGTTTTATCTTTCAGTTATCAGACACATTTTTAAAAATCTGAATTTGAAGAAGGTTTTTGTTTTGTTTTGTTTTGTTTTTAATCCTTTGGAATTAAGATAAACTGCTCATCTCTCTCCTGGACCTTCTTTCAAGGAACAACTCAGAATACCTGTGGTATATTTTGTGGTCCTCCTAGACTTAACACAACCCTGCTTTTATTCAATTACATTCTCTGTGTGGGCAGGTGTTTGAGGCATTACGTGTCAGTGCCAGGGGTAAATCATGATTGATATAGCCCTAACTACAAATTAGGATCACCTAGGGGGAACTTTAACATCTTTAGTGCTCAGGCCCCACCCTACTTTAAGTAAAACATGACCTCTGGTGGTGGGCTTCCTCCTGATTCTAATGAGCAGTCAGGATGTGTTGAGCAGGTCACAGGGTTCCCCTTGCCAGTGATTGGCGCTGTGCTCTTGATAAAATGCCGGCGCTGAGACAGTAAGGCAAATGTCGCTGAGGATCTGTTAAAAAGTTTGCCTTACAGTTTTACAAAGGAAGTTTACAAAAAGAACACCTTTTCTAACTCTGGATGATATTACGTTTGCCTTTGATACCTGGAACTGTCACAGCCATCTTGAAACCATGAGGCGCCTAGACTAACAGGACAAGCTGATGTGCTGTGGATGGTGTTGATGAAGAAGGTAAGGGTCTTTAGTCTTGGTGATATTGCCCTAGAGCCACCCTATCTTCGGATTTATTTTTATGCGCAATAATACATACCTTTGGGTTGTAAGGTATTTTCTGTTGGTTTTTTTATTACCTGCGGCCAGAAATGTTATGATCAATTTATCTGTCTTTCGGGGATTTAGCAGTAGTACTAACACTGACTTAGTATATGGTTTTAGTCAAAGCCTAGGCTGAGACAGCTGATTACACAGCGATTAGGACAGTTTTCAATTCAGAAGAAGGATAGCCTTGGGTAGAGAGAATGTATAATTATAATCATCTAGGGGGATTTTACAAAAAGAGACCCGTATCCCATCTCAGCTCTTTGGGAGGGAAAATATATTGGAATCGGGGGGGGGGGTATTACAGGCAGAGGGAGAACTAAGGAAACATTTTGAAAAAACTCCCTGATTTAGATATGTTTTTACATGCTTATGATCTAAGAAATATTAGCTTAAGAAATACTAATCATTTGAACTAGAAAAGTCTTTAAATTTCAACTCTATACCAAGCCAGACAAGAAATACCTAGTCTTATAGTCTAGAAATAACTAGAATAACTAGATTATGTTAAACTGCTTCTGCCTCTGTCAACTTCCTCTACACAACAGTGATTTAACATTATCTTCAACATTCACAAATATCTACATACTTGGTTATACATAGGTACTGTCTCCAAGAATTTCTAGGAGTCTTAAGACACTCAATGTATCTCTACAAATCCAGTGATCTTTTTGCTTACCGTGGCCCCCAGAAAGCCAGTCCCCACAGACAGTGACCCCATGGCAGAACTGCCGCTGTGGCTCTCTGGAGCTCGGTTCCCACCAACTAGGCTACTTTTGGTTCCACAGGGGTGTCATTGTGGCCCAAAGCTGTTGTCAGTCTTTACAATACTACAGCAGTTTAGTCAGCTGTCATCCATGTAGAGGGGAAGTTTTCTCCTTCTAAATTATGCTGTTAAGGCTTGCCACAGCCGGGTGTTTTGGTCACAAAATGTATAAAGTTTAGTAAGAGTACTTTTAGCTCATGTGTACAACCCTTTCTCTGGAGCGTCTCTAGAGTTGTTGGCTGAGGACAGGTTTTCATGGCCGGAAACCACCACTTCCCTTGGACATGCCTGCCTTGGCTGGGCACTAAGAGCCAGATTTCTTTCTCCCTTAGAGCAAGTTTTCTTTCAATGCTCTCATAGTCCTTGTCTACAGCCTGGCTTAGGTTCAGCCCCTTCTGGTCCATTAGACTGGTTGCTGTGTTTGAACATTGGTGCTGTTTGGGGAAGCCTTGCTTTTTTTCCCCTCCAGAAAGTTTTCTTGTGGAAGGCTTTCCTCACCCCTGAAAGGTTTTCTAACCCTCGGTGCACATCAGTAGGCACAACTGGATAAATGTAGGATGAGTGTGTCTCACTTGGCACACCCAGAGCCATTACAGTACCTGCTCGGCCTGGACACCATGCTATTGGATTTGCAGAATCAGGGTATTGTTGGTCCATTATGCTGTTCAGTGTTCCATGTATAAAGACACCATGTACCTTTTTTTTTTTTTTTTTTGGGTAAGGCTAGGAGTATTTTTGTCGTCTTTCATTCGACATTTATTGCGTGTCCGTTTGCCAGGGCCTGAGGTGTATGCTGGTGATGCAAAGTTGAGTAAGACATGGCCCTTGCTCTCAGAAAATTCAGACTGCAGCTTGGAGGTAATTAGAGTGCTGTTTGGAAAATGCTGTGATACGGCACTCGAACTTGTTGTTCATGCCTGGAAACTACCTCTTCCATTGCCTGGGGGTTTGGAAGTTTCCCGTAGCTCCCAGCTCAGCTCAGTTGTCAGTTCCCTGAGTGCGGCTCTGGGTGAAGCAGGCTACCACCACCCCTCACCCTCCCACATAGCCTCCTGTGCTATTAACCTGTGGTTATGCCTTTGTGTTTTATTTTTCTCTGAGTACTCACCAATATCTGAAATTATCCTGTCCATTTATTTGTAATTTAACCTCTTTGAGGGCAAAAGCTTCCTGTCTGGTACACTGCTGAATCTTCAGTGTTTATAAATGTGTTCTGAATAAAATCAGGAATGAAATCACACAGAGGTACCTATACCCTGTTGGAGGAATTAGAGTCTTGCTAAAACTGGAGCTGCCTGAGCTGCATTTTTAAACACTAGACAGGAAAAGAAGAGTCTAGAAGGGCGTACAGGTAGAGAGAGCTGCATGTAAATGCTCCCCAGGAGCTGCGGGAGGTCCAGTGTTGCAGGAGCTAAAGGCCACAGTGCTAGTGAAGGGGGGTGCTGGCCCAGCCTCCATGGATCCCGTCATGGAGGAGTAAGGCCTGACACGGGCTGAATGCGACTCCATTTGTATTTCAAGAAAATCAAAAGTTGTTTCTCCAACTGGGATCTGCAAGCCACAGCTTCTTGGGTTTCTCCACCATGTGAATTTGGAATTGCTGCCTGAGAGGCAGAGGCAGGGGCAGGGGCAGGGGCGGGGGCGGAGTGGGAACAAGGTCAAGGAGGCCTTTTCCTTGAGAAACCAAGAACTACACCATTTGTTAATTTTTCCCCTGCCTTGGTTCTTTTGTATTTTCATTGTCTTCCTAACTATCCACCGAGCTCAGAGAGTGCAGGCCCAGGGCATATTCATCCTGGCCTCACCAAAGTCTAACAGTGCTTTGCAAATCAGTTCTTAATAAAGCCCTGTAAGTAGATGTCGTGTTCAGAGGACAGTTTCGCTGCTCCCTGTGGTAAACATCTGCACCTGGGTTCTTCCAGATACCGGTTGCATTGATTGGCTTTTGTTTGTGGTAAGAGTTGTCGTTTTATTGGGTCTGTGCAAACTAACTCATCTTTAAAGCGAAGTCTTAAAAAAAGAGCTGGATAGCATGTTGGGTGGCATTTTATTTACTTTAGAAAAGCTCTCCCGGCTTTTCTGTCACCAACACAGGGCCTTGGAAGCAGTGCTGCCTTCAAAGGCAGATAGTGCTGTTGTTGAGTCATGGTGCTGACACGAACCAGTGATGAGCAAATGGTAAATCATCGTACTCCTCTCAGCCTTAGTTTCCTCCACTATAAAATGGAGGCAACGAAGCCGTTTTAGACGTAGGGTTGTTGTGAATGTTAAAAGGAGATAATGGATGAAAGCTTTGTACCCTGCCGCATGATAAGCATCCATTAATGGCACTTTCCAAATTTGACTCTGCTCCATGAAAATCAAGAAAGTAAAGCATCACCTGTTCGTGGTATGCCAAGTGAAAAAACTTCATCCTGTGGTGACTCAAATTTGGGAATTTCTTGATGAATTCCCAGAGGAGTTTTATTGGATGGTCCTCAGACCTTAACTACTTGCTTGTTTCAACACTTTGGTAAAATATGAGCACGCAAAATGTCATTGTTGGTGAGAAGAATGATGTCCATAGAGAGTAAATTCTCTCTGACTTCTAAGGATCGAATGTGAGCCCTTGCCTCCCACTTGTGATTCTGTATTGTACGTGAGCAGCAGATAGGAAAACAAGCATTCTGCTTAAGACTGCAGAAGTCACAGAGTTTGTTTAATGATTACTACAGCTTGCTTTGTAATTATGATTGCATGGGCAATCCTGCACAATCCAGGGAACTTTTGGAAAGTAGTGACAGTAATTTACGGCCATGTGGTTTTGTCTGGATGCTTAAGTACTTGGTCTGTGGCCTGCTTGCATGCTCCATTGCCTGCCTGATGGACCCATTCCCCACCTGCACTATGTTTCCCCTTCTTGATGGAACATTGTGGAATGAATACTGAGATTGTGGGAAAGACAAAGCAAAGAGAGTGTATGTTGGGAAAGGGAGATTGGATCCGTAAAAAAATTCCTTTCACTGTATTTTTAGCTTTTCAGTCAATGAAAGCCACTGTTTTCATTTTTTTTTAAGACCATGGAATATAAAATTAGTGCAAATTACCCACCTTGGTGGATATCTAAAGTTTTAAAAGGACATGGAAAATTCCTGTGGGCTTCAGGTAAATTTCAGTGAATGTTGCCTTTCCACTGAGCATTTCTAAATAATTGAAAACTAATTTAAGTAAATTTTGATAGCTTATGGTTACTTGTAAACATGTTTTATTCATGATGACAAGCTCCTTCAAAAAGTAAAAGCACCATGTTTTAGTCAAATTCAGATTTTTGGAGAAAGACAGGAATGATAAAGTTAAGAGAAAACAGTAATCGAGCATCTAGTTTCTGTCTATTGCTTTTGAAAATTTGCCACATCCTGAAAGGAAATTCTTATGTGTGCTACAGTCTCCAAAAGAAAAATGAAGATGTTGGTTAAATTCTTCAATAAGCCAGTCCCAAAGAATTTCCTTTGAAGTTGTTTTATATGCTTTTCTACCGAGAAACTTTAAGATAAGTTATAACTCTGCTTTGTGCTTTGAAAATAAATTCAGCACATTAATTGTATTTATGGGAGAAAGTAGTAAATGTCCCAGAATGAATACACAGCCGTAATTTACTTGGAGGGAACTGCTACTGCCCATAAACTTCTCCTACTTGCCTCTTCTGGTTTATGACATCAGCCAGCCTCACAAATGAATCACTGCTTTGTGCTCCACCAGGTCGCTGCTCTATGCAAATTTCTGCTGAATGCTTATCAAATAGGATTGTTACTTATTACATATTTTCTTTGCTAATTTTCCAGGAGATTAAATATCATCAATATTTTATAGGGAGAATCTTGGTTTATCTGAGCTGCATATCCATTTGGATTGAGAAACACTTGAGCACCACTGACAGAGTATGGGGCAGATGTCCGGGATCTCTTTGCAGCGGGAATTGGGAGGTCTTACTTAAAAACCTCCTCCTACAGGGAAGAGAAGTGGGTACGTGGGCTTGGTCTAATGTGTATATATGTCTTTGCCATCAGATGAAAGGGGTGACTCTAAAGCGTTCTAGTGTGTAACGCTAGTATGACGGTCATGGATACACACTTGAGTTCTAGGGGTTAAATGGCACGTGAGTAAAACAAAACAATACTAAGCTATCTTTAGATACTAGAATCTCTGTGACATTTGGGAGCAAAAGGCAGCTTCTCTTTGGGGTGGGGAAAATAGACATAGCAGTAAAGGTAGAGGGAGGCAAATGCCACTTTGGCAAGGGGTGCTCCTGGCTGGGGTGCACTGAAGCTCCAGGTAACCCAGGTGGGGTGGTGAGGACTCCAGGGCCACAGTGGTGGCATCAGTACTGGAAGGAGATCTGGGTCCTGTAACGACTTGAAAAGAAATGACAAAGGAAGCATGAAACCTGTGAGAAGCCGTCAACGAGAGACTACAGAGATTTGAGTCTTCAGTACACTTATGAAAATGAATGAAATGTGCTAACCTCAAGAAGTTACTACAGCAAAAAAAAAAAAAAAAAACCCAAGGAAAGTAGAAATTACTAAATATAAAAGCTAAAAAAGATAGAAAACTTTCAAAAAGATGTTTAAAACCAGAACCTAGTGCTTTGAAAATAATTATTAAAAGACATCTTTTGACAAGTTTCATAGAATGTTAGAGAACATGAGCTATGAAAAATAACTGCAGAAATTAAAGCAATTAAAAATATAAAAGAATTCTATGAAAAGCTTTATATAAGCAATTTGAAAACTTAGATTAAATAAGTTTTTCAGTTAGAATTAACTCAAGTAGAGCCAAAACATTGGGATAGACCAATGCTATTGAAAAACTTACAATAGTGATTGAAATCTGTTCCTATTATTGGCACTCATGCAAATTAATTTTCCTGGAAAGGTCAAGCAACCTACAAAGCCCATATAATTTCCATATTAGATACAATTTTCTAGAAATGAACAAATTAGGAGCCTTCCAGACTCAATGAGTGAGATATTATCTGATTCTAAAACCTAATGAGAATAATATAAAAAGGATATTATAGGTATTTTATTTTATTTTTTTAGTAATTTTGGGTTTGTACTTGGCAACTAATTAGCCAGTTTGCAAGAAGCTATTAAAGACTAAGTTTACCTAGTATATTTAAAATATTTAATTTTCTGAAACTTGTATGTGTAGTTTTCCAAAATATACCTGATTTGCCATCAAGTTTTACTTAGGAACAGGGGCAAGTCAGAAGTGGCCATCTGAGAGCAAGCAAGGGTGGAGCTCAAGCTGCCACACAGAACAAGTGTATTTCATGAAATTACAGAAAGATTTTGAAAAAGAAAAGTATATAAGCATAGCAAAACAAGAGTGTATTGTACAAAAGCTACAAATTTCTGAAAGAGAAAATGGAATCAGATCTATGGACAAAAATAAGATGAAAGTACAGTCTGAACACAGGAGAATATTGCTTTGGTGATAGAATAGTTCTAGGAGCTACAAACCAAAAATAAATGGACTCAAAAATTTAAGAGAATCAACTTGTTAATTCTTGGATTTGATTTTTAAAAGTTTCAGGAAATTTGCCAATCAGTTTACAAAATCATTTTATGCACCAGGGATAATAGTTTAAAATATAATGAAATAAATAATACTGTTAAAAGCAGCAGAATAACAAAATAAATTCTAAATGCCAAGAAATAAATCTTATAAAATGTAAGGACTCTTATGAAAAAAATATGAACCTTTACTGAGAGACTGAAAAGAAAATCTGAATTTAATGAATAAAGCATAGAAAAATTAAAATAGCATTATAGAATTTTGGAAGGATGGAGAGTCTCTCCCATCATAACAAGAAAAAGAAAAATATACAAAATCATCATTTTTCTTGAACCCATAAAGAAATTCAAGAATGAGACTCAAATGAAGTTTCAGGGCAATTAACCAGCCAGAAATTTAAGAGAAAGACCTGGCCAAAGAGTCAGATCCCAGTACTATTTCACTTATGGAACAGAAGGAAAACAGTTTCACCATTAAAGAGAAAGACTAATATTTTCAGCAATCGATGCTGAAACAGTTGGATATCCGCATACAAAGAATGAATTTTGATTCATGGTATGGACTGAGTTGTGTCATGTCTCCCAACCCCAAATTCAGATGTTAAAGTCCTAACCCCCAGAACTTCAGGATTCGACTATACCTGGAGATAGGTCCTTAAAAGAGATGATTAAGTTATAATGAAGCCATTAGGGTAGGCCTTATTCCGATCTTACTGGTGTGCTTATTAAAAGAAATTAGGATACAGAGAGAGACCAGGGAAGTCTGCTCATAGAGGAAAGGCTACCTGCAAGATAAGGATCAAGGTCTTGGAAGAAACAAAACCTGCTTATGCCTTGATGTTGGACTTCTAGCCTCCAGAACTGTGAGAACATAAATTTCTGTTGTTTAAGCCACCCAGTCAGTGGCATTTTGTTATGGCAGCCCAAGCAGACTATTCATAACTCAAAATAGATCATAGACTTAAATATAAAACCTAAACTATAAACCGTCTAGAATAAAATATAAGAGAATCTTTATGACCCTGGGCTAGGCAATGATTTCTCAGATAAGACATGAAAAGCATAACTCTTAAAAGAACAAATTTACCATCTGGACTTCATGAAAATTAAGAATCTCTGGTCATTTAAAGCTAGTGTTTATAGAGTACAAAGACAAGCCACAGAATGGGAGAAAATACACATCTCTGATAAAGAACTTGTATCTAGACTATATAAATAACTTCCAAAACACAATAATAAGAAATCAACCTCATAAAAAAATGGGTGCAAGATTTGAACAATTACTTCACCCAAGAAAATATAAGAACGGCAAACACATGAAAAGATGCTTAACATCATTAGTCAGAGGGGAGACACAAATTTAAGTCCATTATGTTCTGTCACCGCACACTTACTAGAATAGCTTAAGTAACAAAACAGCTAAAAACCCCAGTAAAACCAAGTGCTGAGGAGGATGCTGAGAAACTGGAACTTTCCTATGCTGCTGGTGAGAATGCAAACATGGCACAGTTCCTTTGGAAAAGAGTCTAGGGATTTCTTTTAAAGTTACACATAGTTACTATATAATTTAACATTTCCACTACTAGGAATTTACCTAGGACAAATAAAGACCTGTGTTGATCCAAAAATTGTGTGGTGAATATTCCTAGTGTTTTTGTTATTACCCAAATTGAAGGCTACTCAAATGACCTTCAACTGGTAAACGGTAAAGTAAGATATGGTACATCCATACAATAGAACACCACTCAGCAGTCCAAAGGGACCAGGGACTGACACCTGCAACTCCATGAGGTGATTCTCAAGGATATTATGCTAAGTGGAAGATGCTAGACTCAAAAGTCTACAGAGTGTAAAATTCCATTTATATGACTTTATGCCAGAGGTAAAACTATAGGAACAGAAAAAACATCAGTAGTTGCCAGAGTCTGGGTATTGGGCCAAGCGTTGACAAAAGGAACATGAGGGAATTTCTTTGGGAGATGAAACTGTTCCATATCTTGGTTGTAGTGGTTGTATCATGACTTCAAGCGTTGGCAAAACTTGTGCACTAAAAATAAAATGAATATTATTGCCTGTGAATAATACCTTAATCAGCCTGGCTTTAAAAGACAGGTCTTGAAGAAAGAATAAGATAATAATCAGATTAATTTAGGGAAGGAAGGTCTTCCTAAGCAAGACACAAAGACTGCGGATTTGGATACGTAAAGATTTAGATTTCTGAATAACAAAATGCACTAAATATAAAGTTTAAAAAAACTTGTTATAATGGAAAAATATTTACAACATATTTAACAAACAATAGGTTGTTATCTAGAGTAGCTAAACTGTTTCTACAAATTAGTAAGAAAAATATAAATTTCACAGTTGAAAAATGTCTCCAAGCATGAAGTTCAGTTTACTGAAACGTAATAATGCAGTGAAAACGTGCTAGCTTATATCGTTAATCAGGAAAAAAACAAATTAACAAATGACTTTGTTTTCAGGCATTAGCTTGGCACAAACTATTGAGGTTGTAGGGCGACCAGGTGCTCTTACACACTGGTCAGACTGTTAAAGTGGGGAAATCTATTGGAAAGGCAATCTTAAAGTATTCAAAGTTTAAAGAAGCATACCATTGACCCAGCAAGTCCATTACTAAAATTCTACTTTAAAGATATACTTTGAAAAGCTTGCACCATTCTTTTAACAATACAAATTGGGAAGCGGCCCATATAATTGTCAATGGAAGTGCTAAATAATGTAAACCTATATTTATGCAGCCAATTCAAAAACAGGATAAAGCTGTATGTATTTACATGGAAATGTCTAAGTCATATTGTTATGGGAAAAAATAAATTATGCTTTAACATATAGACTTTCATCTGATTTACGTAAAAAAACTTAAAAAAGGAGTGGTGTGTGTTTATGTATGCATTATATAAATAAAATGAGGCTAGTTGAACTTATTAGAGGTTACCACCATCTGTGAGGATCAGATGAATGTCTTGTATGCTTCTGTGTTTGAATTATTACATTTAGAAACTACGTATAGGGGCACCTGGGTGGCACAGCAGTTAAGCGTCTGCCTTCGGCTCAGGGCGTGATCCTGGCGTTATGGAATCGAGCCCCACATCAGGCTCCTCCGCTATGAGCCTGTTTCTTCCTCTCCCATTCCCCCTGCTTGTGTTCCCTCTCTCGCTGGCTCTCTCTATCTCTGTCGAATAAATAAATAAAATCTTAAAAAAAAAAAAGAAACTACTTACAAATTATGTCATTTGAAAAAAGAAACAAAATAGGAAAAATAAATGTTATAATCTATAGTATGCCATGCTGCATAATGCCTGTGTTTTGAAGTGCTTTGTTTAAAAAACGTGTAATTGTTCAATGTTTTGATCTGGTTCTGTTTGCGTTGTGATCACTTAGAGCATCACAAGTTAACTACTAACAATGTCTGCTTCCAGTGTGCCATTGTTTGCAACCTTGCATAGGAAATAATTTGTCTCCATAGAAATTATTTCTCACTTCTCTTGGGACTCTTCGCTAGGCAATGCGGACTTTCACATTGGGATATGTGATAAATATAATATTATGTAGCTAGCTCCTGATAATGCTTCTATGACTACAGGGAAAATCCAGAGCCAGATTTGAGCTTGTGGGTTTCCTTTTTTCATCAGAGGGAAACAGAGAGGGAATATGACATGCTCCTATGTAATAACTCTTTACAATATAGACAGCCCGTCACGTAGGATTTGAAGCACTTTGCATGTCAGTGTTTTTCTTCTTTAGTGTCAGTCACTGCACAGTTCAGGCTTCCATCTGATGGGAAGATTTCACTATTAATCTCAACCACCTTCTTATTCTGCTCAGAAATGTTCTGCTGTCAATCAGTCATCACGTCTCCTTATTTTCTTGAAGGATGGTGTTATTAAACAACTTGCCTTAGGCCACAGAAGATATCAGTTGTAAAGCCTAGACAGAAATACCAATTCCTAGTTTAGTACTTGTATCAACAAGTCTTGCTACCTTAAAGGAACCTTTTTCTTTTGCGGATTTAAGATTTGCTACTGTGAAAGTATTGTCCATTTTGCAATTCTAAAGAAGGTTCTTACCTGCCTGCTTTATAAGGACTGTTGGGGGTTAAGAGGTTCTTTCTATTCAAGGAGTCAAAGAACGAGGTACTGAGTTCTGAATATTGAACTCAGTGGTGTTGCAATCAAGGCTGTTGCAAATCTCAAGCTCACTCTCTTCTTCCATGCACGGGGAAGGGTTGCATGACTGTACCCAATTACAGTTAGTGTAGTCAGGTGATTGGCGTTAGCCTTTAAATTGGAAGAAAGTGACGTATGTCACTCCAGAGGACAGCTTTAAGAGCCATTGTGTTCCTTACTGCATCTTTCCCCCATTAGAGTGATAGGTGCTGTTCTAGCTAATGGCTGCTCTATCAGCCTAGGTCTTAAAGGGAACACAGCATGAGGCAGAGCCGCATGTGTGACAACATGTGATGTAGGTGAGGAAAAGACCCCACAATCTGTGTTGTAAGCCGTTGGGGTTGTTTATAACTGCAGCATATGCTACCCCCTTGTGATTAATGATGTTTTCCTAGTAACATAATTTTCCCTAATCCAAGCTCTTAAAATTTCTTAATGGCATCGTAAGCTTAAAAAAACAGTATATCATTGCCCTTAATAATTGTTGGCTTGTATATTGGTGTAATAGAATGATGGTGAGTTTGCTTTTGTTTGCTAGCATTTATTTATTTTTATTTTGACAGTTTAAACTAAAAAAAAAAGTTAACCCATGTTTCTAAAATGTGTTTTAATAAGCTCCTATTTAAAGTATCATTTTTCATTTCAGTTTCGTTTTTTTTTTTAAGATTTTATTTATTTATTTGACAGAGACAGCGAGAGAGGGAACACAAGCAAGGGGAGTGGGAGAGGGAGGAGCAGGCTTCCCGCCAAGCAGGGAGCCCGATGTGGGGCTCGATCCCAGGACCCTGAGATAACGACCTGAGCCGAAGGCAGACACTTAACGGCTGAGCCACCCAGGCACCCCTCATTTCAGTTTCCTGATTATATTTAAGAGTTATAATGAAGACTTCTCATATCAAGAAATAAAATGAGTCTTTATTGTATTGGCATATATTTCTTTTAAAGGTTAAAGTTGTGACCTTTTATTTTTTATGCACTCCTAGGGAAAGCTGACTGGGAATTACTGTAGGCATCTTTTTTATTATTACTTACCTGGGAATTCTAATGGTCCCGTGATACCCTGTTTGCTACTGCTAATGGTAATAGTGATCATTCAATGAAGGTCTATGTTCCAAGCTTAATGTTTGGTTCTTGATACAGTGTTTCAGTGAATCCTCATGTTAGCTATGCAAGATAGATGACAAAGCAATGCTAAGAGAAATTAAGTAACTACAGTGACTCAGAGGTGTTAAGAAAAGACTCCCAGCTAAAAAACTGAAAAGAAATATTGAGATAAGTGAGAAACCAGAAGAATGGTGTCCTGGAATCCAACTGAAGGAACTTGTTTTAGGAAGAAGTGTTTAACTGTGCAAAATGTTGCTGATAGTTCAAAGAAGACAAGGACTAAAAACTGACCATTAAATTTGGCGACATGGGTCATTGTGACCTTGACAAGAAAAGCCTTGTGATGATGATAGGACAAATCTGCCTGGCCTGGGTTAAGAGAGAATAGGAGGGAGATGAATTACAATGCAAATACAGACAACTCTTTCAAGGAGTTTTGCTATCATCAGAAATAGAGAAATAGGAAAGTAGCTAGAGAGAAAAGCAAGGGTGATTTTTTTTTTTTTTTAGAACAATTTAACATCAGAGAAATCATAGTATAAGTGTATGCTCAGGAATGATTCAGTAAAGTGGAGAAGATGGCTAATACAGGTGACAGAGGAGAAAATTGCTAGAGCCATGCCCTTGAGCAGGTGAAAACAGGTGGCATCTAGTGCACGCTGAAGGCCCTGACCTTTGACGTGAGCTTGGAGAGATCATCCACTTAACTCTCAGGAAGGTAAGTATGTGCTCCTATGTGCTAGGTAGATGTGGAAAAGAGAGAGGGAGTTTGAGTAGTTCCATTTTCTTGGTAAAGTAGAAAGCAGGGCCTAGGGCCCATTGTGAGGGAAAATGGGGAAAGACATGTTTGATGTTTCAGGGGGAGAGGGTGTAAGCCCAGTGTCTCTGGGAGTGAGAAGGAGAACAGACATAAGCAGGGGACAGTAGCCATGAGCAGCTGTGTGTGATGCATTGTGACAACGTGGGATTCACAGATTTTAGGGAAGAGAGGGAGAGAATGGCCTAGAACAAGAGCCAGAGAAAACACCCACTCCTTCTCCAAACATTGGGATTCAAGGACTGAGGAGAAATAACCGCCTTCACATGTGAGAAATGCACGGGATGTAGTGTCTTCTGAAGGCATCCAGGGCTGGATTAGAGCTGGAAGATGAGGGACATGTTGAAAGATAAGGTTTAGGATAGACACACCAAAGGATGGAGAGGGCTAGGAGAGGGGTGGTGCAGTGAACACATGGGGCCTCCTGTTGACCTCTAGAGGTGAAAGGCAGGAGATAAGTGTTGGCTGTTATGTACTTTTGTGTGGGTCTCACTCAGGACCGCCATTAGTGGACAGGCCTCACACTTGAGCATTGTTGACAGGGAGACCCAAATAACTAAGTATGTAAGGAAATGTTCAACTTTATTTTAACCTCACATTTCAGAGAAAGTAAATCATAACAATGTATTTTTCTTTATCCCATTAGAGTCACAAAAAATACAAGTTAGATAATATCAGATGTTTGAGAACATGGGAAGAAATAGGATGTTTCATGCCCCAGTGGTAAGATGGTGAATGGTTGACATCATTCTAAAGAGCAGTCTGACAGCAATTAGAAAAACTAATATATGTATACCGGACTCTGGCAATCCTATGCTAGGATGTATCTGTCCAGGAAGTTTTCACCAGTCCACGAGGGGACATATAGGAAGATGTTCACTACAGCACTGCCTGTAGGAGCAAAAGTTGGAGGCAATGTAGACATACTCCCTAGGGATGTGGATAACCAAAACATAGTATATGCACATGATAGAACTTGACATAGTTGTGTCAGAAAGATGTGAGGATGAATTAGACCCAGCACATGGATATGTTTTAAAAGTGTAGTGTTGAGTTGGGAAAAAAACTGCTAAAATTTATAGTACAGTTTAACTCATGTAAATTATTGTTATGCTCAAGAGTACTGTGTTTTTCAGAAGATGTCTATACAATAAGGACGTGAATTAGTTATATTACAGTGGGTGTCTGAGGTGGAGAATGGGGTTGGAGATGGGGACGAAACGGGAATAAATGCATTAAAATAAAGGAGGAGAGGAGTTTGCAAAGATGAGAGCAGGCTAGAAAGGAAGGAGTCTGATTAACTCAACACTGTACACCTGAAATTTTAAAAAAGAAAAAAAGTCAAAGCTAAATAATTCCTTTGTGGTCCAGTTTTTGTTAATAGATTTGGCATTTTGCTAGCCTTTATGCAAATATAAATACTTTATCACATGCTCTAATAATTTCAAACACTGTATACATGCTAACTTAATAGAGAGCAGAGAAAAAAGGTGAGCTGGTTGAACTTAAGCATTTCTTGTTATCTCCATACTTCCAAGATATTTTTGTATTAAGTGTTTATATAACATCAAAGTGTAAGCAGTTACTTCCTACAAGAGGGTGAGCAATTCAAGAATGAGGACGATGTTCTCATCTAGTCTCTAATACAGTGCTGACCAAGGTAAATACTCAATAAATGTCTGCTGAACAAAGGTGGATTTTGCACATCGAGGAAATCATAATCAACAGTAATATTTTCAAATGTCAGAGAATTAAATCCTTCGTATGATGTTTTATATTTTGTTGGAGGCTACCAAGATAGCATGAGTGAATCACTGAATTGTAGGGTTACTGGCTTCTTATATAAGAAGAGTGTGTCCCATGGAGCTCATATTTCTAATTAGTGCTGCATGGTTGTACATGAGAAGTAAAAACTACCATAAAGCCTGGGGAGGTTCTGTTGAGTAATTTAGTATGTAATCTGTGAATCACGATAAAGGAAATATTGGTCCGGTTGCCGGATCTGAAAACTGTGTTTGTCTGGATTGTAAAACCAGAACGTTTTTAGGTGAATCCATTTTAGGCATGACGCTACCTCAACACAATGATTTCTTGATTTTTTTTTTTTCTTACAAATAGGATTGTGCGGTATCTGCGTTTCTAACCATCCATGCTCCCATTTTTTTTTTAATGGCATTACATCTTGTTCTAATGTGTAAATCTTACATTGGCTCTGGTCCAAAAGTAATATACTAGTCACTCTTCCTGAGGACTCCGTGTCTATACCCACCTGCAGAGAATGCCACAACCCTAGGAGGAGTGTGTAGAAAGACTAAGGCATTACAAGACTGGGCAACCAAATACCAGAGGAGCTGAAATCACTTTTGTTTGAAAAGGACTTGCATTTTAAACAGAGATATTTTGTTTTTGTTTTTGTTTGTTTTGGGGGGGTCAGAAGGGAGTTCACAGTGCTTGCTGGGTGGTTTACGCCCAGGCATCTAGGAGCACCCCCACGTGCACAAGCCTGAGCATTTCTTTATAGCTTTGTGCAGATTTGAGGATTCAGTGTAAGGCTGAGGGAAGGTGAGAACAGGTAGGCACCCTAGCGCTAGTGGATTTCCTTAGCTGAGTGTCTCCTGACATTAGAAGGGAAGGGGAGTTCCCTTACAGACAAAGTTCAGTGGTCAGTTTTCGGTGAGAAAAAAAAAAATCATTGCCCTTGGCTAAAAAAAGCAGAAATTTAGCCAGCTGGTCCTTAAGTCCAAAAGGACTTATAGCAAGCCCATGGTGTCAAGATTTCAGATAACACTAAAAATGAAAACTGGTTTAAGCCACTAATAGACTGTAATATGTTACAATTTGAATGTATTATACCTAGTATGCCATCTCTCTATTGTTGGATTTTAGATTATTTTCATAATAGTACTATAACAATTATTTTTAACACACATTTTTCTTTTTCTTTCTTTTTTTTTTTTTAAGATTTTTTATTTATTTGACAGAGATAGACACAGCGAGAGAGGGAACACAAGCAGAGGGAGTGGGAGAGGGAGAAGCAGACTTCCTGCCGAGCAGGGAGCTCGATGCAGGGCTTGATCCCAGGACCCTGGGATCATGACCTGAGCCAAAGGCAGATGCTTAACAACTGAGTCACCCAGGCACCCCAACACACATTTTCTTTAGATCTATTTCTTTTGGGTAGATTCCTTTGAGTGGAATTACTGGTATCAATAATAGGAAATGTTAATAATCTATTTATGGTCAAATTATTTTGGGGGAAAAATTCCACTTATCTTTTCACATTAAATTTTTGATTTTTGTTTTGTTTGCTTTTGTTTCTGCCCTGGCTGGACTCATTACCTTGTTTTACTTTGTTTTCTTAACTTTTTAAATTTTAATTCTTGTATAGTTAACATATAATGTTATAGTAATTTCAGGTGTACAATATAGTGATTTAACAATTCCATACATTACTCAGTGTTCATCATGATAAGTGCACTCTTTAATCCCCATCACCTATTTCACCCAGACCCCCCCTTTTGGTAACGGCCAGTTTGTTCTCTGTCATTAAGAGTCTGTTTCTGGATTTATCTCTTTTTTTCTTTCTTTTGTTCATTTGTTTTGTTTCTTAAATTCCACATATATGAGTGAAATCATATGGTGTTTGTCTTTCTCTGACTGATTTATTTTGCTTGGTATTGTCCTCTCTAGCTCCATCCATGTTGTTTCAAATGGCAAGATTTCATTCTTTTTTATGGCTGAGTAATATTCCAGTGTGTGTGTGTGTGTGTGTGTGTATGTGTATACATATCTTAGAACATAGATAAACAGAACATATATATAGATAGATATAGATATATAGATATAGATATATAGATAGATATAGATATAGATATATAGATATAGATATATAGATATATATCTGTATCTATCTTCTGTATATGCTTTATCCATTCATCTATTAATGGACACTTGGGCTGCTTCCATAATTTGGCTATTGGAAATAATGCTGCAATAAACATAGGGGTGCATGTATCCTTTTGAGTTAGTGTTTTTCTGTTCTTTGGGTAAATACCTAGTAGTGCAATCATTGCATCCTAGGGTAGTTCTATTTTTAACTTCTTGGGAACTTCCATACTATTCTCCACAGTGGCTGTACCAGTTTGCATCCTCACCAACACTTGTTTCTTGCTTTTCATACTAGTTTATAATACAGTTGTTCTCAACTTAATTTCAACAGCATGTATCTTTTTGGAACTTTTGTCCATTGGGAAATGTTGACAAATTCTTTTGGTATTTTTTGAAACATGCAATTGATCAATTTTTATATGCTTTTAGGGATGATGAACAAGGCAAGGAATTTGAAAAAAATATATATATTGCTTTCATTTCAATATTACCATTTTCCAGTGGTGTGTTGGTATTTCTATTGTTATCTGTGCTGTTAATAGTTTAAAAATACCGATATATCATATTTGGCAAATAGTTATTTATCCCTTTGTGCCACTGGGTTTTTTTTTTTTAATCTTATTTTATTTATGGAAGTTCTGCAGAAGAATTTATATTATTGGATTTTTTTTAAATTACAAAAGCAGTATGTGTACCTGTAGCATATCAAGTAATATAGAGATATTTGTCCCTGGACCACATGTTCACGATGCCACAACTTAAAAGATAACCAATATTAACAGCTTGATGGGTCAGTTTTCTACATATTCTGTATGTTTAGACAAGCATATGTACACATATTTTATATGTAATCTTTTTTTCTTAAAGCATAATCCTGACAAAAGTAATTCCTGCTTACTTTAGAAAATTTCATAAGGTAAAATAATATATGACTCAAATAATTGAAGTTGCTGTATTTTGTTTCATCACTTTTTAATGTTCTTTAGATGTCTAAAAATCACAAATTAATAACAAAAAATTGAATACTGTGAAGCCATTAAAAAGTCACACAGATATTTTCCTTTTAATCATCTGCAGTGTTGTTTTAATGGTTACTTTACACATACATAAAATATATTTCAAGCCATCCCCTTATTGTTAGACTTTTTTAATTGAAATATAGTTGACACAGAATGTTTACTTTAGTTTCAGGTAGACAACATAGTGAGTCCAGAAGTTGTGAGACATTTTTGCAATTCTAAAATAGTAAGTAACAACGGTAATAGGAGCCCTTGTGTCTTATCACTGCTTTTAATGGGAAAATCTCTAGTCTTCACTGACATGGAGAATAAAGAGGTAATTCCATTATTTGGTGTGCTATTGAGTAGTGGTTTTAGATGTTCTTTATCATGCTCCGTAATCACTTCCTATTTCTGCTTCCAAAGTTCTTGATGTCTAGTTAAAACAAAAGGTTTAGTGAAGGATCTTTTAAATGCTCTAACTATATCTGTTGAACTGATCAATAGCTTTATTTTTTTTAAGTGATCTGTTTTCTCTAATAGATTTTCCAATTTTAAACTTACATGTATTTGAAAGTCTTATTAAATTCAAATTATTTTACCACAACACATCATCTGAAGAATTTAAGGTCCCACTAGATCTCATTATAAGTTAAAATTTTAACTGCTAGTATAAAACAGTGAGTACAGATATTAGAATGCCTGTTTACCATGAGCTGGTGAGCCCCCACTGTGCTTTGTACAGGATCCCTCTCCTTGCACAGCCGTCCAGAAAGTGCTGCCAGACAGAAACCTGGAGTGACTGTAGGGCTCATTTCATTTGTTTTTCTCTCAGGGATCACAAGTCCTGCCTTGTATGGGGTTCAATATCCATAAAGAGTTATTTTGTATATTTGTCTAATTTTTTAGTTGTTTTTGGTGGGAAGGCAAGTTGATTCAAATTACTGCATTATGGTCAAAAGTGGAAATCTAATAGATGTAATCTTAAGGCAAATTGCAGACAAGTAATATGACTCACCACTATTTCTTTTCTTTTCTTTTTTTTTTTTTTTTAAAGATTTATTTATTTATTTAAGGGAGAGCTAGAGGGAGAGAGAGTGAGCACAAGCATGTGAGGTGGGGGGTTGGGGGTGCCGGCATGTGGCAGAGGGAAAAGCAGACTCCTCACTGAGCAGGAAGTGCAACATGGGGCTTGATCCCTGGGATCATGACCTGAGCTGAAGGCAGACACTTAACTGACTGAGCCACCCAGGTGCCCCTTTTGTTTCTTTTTAACAAACATTCCATTTGGACTTTGGTAGGAGAGCTAGGTACAGGTTCTATTTAGTACGCAAGACCTAAAGCTTCTCCTAGTTCTAGATTGATCATCATACTGTCTTAAATCAAAAATGATCTTAAGATGTAGACCATTAACTAGTTATTACATAAAGGAACAACTCAGCATCAATTAAATATAAATGGAAATAATCTGTTGCACTTACTAATATTTAATCAAGATTGATCCAATTAATAGATTGGGTTTGGGTAGTTATGTGAAGGGTAACTGTTTAAGCTCACTTAGAATGATGGGATCTTGGGGTATTGTATTGTTAATATTCAAGAAGCATACATAATCTTTAAGAGGCATACACTGAGGTTTCCATGGGAGAGAAAAACTAATTGCAAAAGAAAACAAAAATCATTTAGGCTAAAAAATAAAATAAAAATGAAATTCTTTTCCTTACATTAGAAGATCCAGATGACGGAGTCTCTACTGAGAGCCTGTCCAAGGGCAATTATCAGAAAAACAGTTGTTCCTAGGCTGTCATTTCTACTGTTGAAGGATTACTTGTTTGTGATGAGAACAAATATCGTCGTTGACAAAAATGACAAGTCTTAAGTAATAACTAAAGCAAGGAGGTTTTGTATTAACTGACAACTCAGAGTAGTTACACTGTAGGTTTTGTGAGAGTTTAATCATGAACTGACAATAATCTCGCCTCAGCCAGTGTTACCTAAGAAATCTGGTATTTGAGAGAATCTAACATATATGGTCACTATTTCAGGTTTTAAAATTACATCCTATCTTAGTTTAAATCCTGAGAATGTGAGGCTCTCTGGAATACCTTGTTCACCTTCCCTCCCAAATGCTTTTGTTAAATTTTACATTAACTTTATGCTTGCTGTTTTTACAAAGGGAAGAGGGGAGTCTGAGTGGAATTCTTGTAATCACATAATTTTATAATCACATCATTGAAGTGATGTGTTACTTGGTTTGTTTTCTACGGGGTTTCATGTCATAAATTCCTGCTTGAGTTTTGTTCCAGGAAGTAGCACAGACTACAGAGACGAATGTGTGTACTTTGTCAGATAATGAAAAGAATGCTGTTCAACATGTCCCTCTTTGTGTTTCAGCTGGCAGAAAATGTGAAGCTCAGTTCTGTGTCCAACCCAGGTTGCCACTTACTTCAAGCCAGGGATAATACCTACTTGCCTTTTACTTCATGAGTATGATTAAAATTGCTTTATTCCTAATTACTCTATTTTATGTTTGCCCTGTAAGACAGTTTAAATGTTTTTGGAAGAATGTGGGATATACTTTCTAAATTGAAAATGGAAGGTAAGAAGGAAGAGGTGCCCAGAGCAGGTGGTCTGTATTGAACAGAGGCTAACAAGAGAAACTGATGCGAGAAAGTGATTTTAGAAATAAGGGCACATTCAAAAGTGTAACATTTCACAAAAACCACAAAGTTCTTAAGAACTGAGCAGGGATCTTGGGATTTGGCCACTTTACTGGATCAGTGTATCAATAAAAAGGTGACCAGATTTCAGGGATTTGAGAAATCAGATGGTAAAAAATAAAGACCAGAGAAAGATTATCTGTTTAATTAAAACATGAAATGTGCAAGGAACAGGAGATGTGAAACACTGTAGGGGAGGCATTTACAAGCCAGGGATCTGATTTAGAGGAGAGCAGGAACCTATAATTTTTTTTTTTAAGATTTTATTTATTTATTTATTTGACAGAGATAGAGACAGCCAGCGAGAGAGGGAACACAAGCAGGGGGAGTGGGAGAGGAAGAAGCAGGCTCATAGCGGAGGAGCCTGATGTGGGGCTTGGTCCCACAACGCCGGGATCACGCCCTGAGCCGAAGGCAGACGCTTAACCGCTGTGCCACCCAGGCGCCCCAGGAACCTATAATTTTGTATTTTACTTCAATTTCTCATTATCCTATGCTAAATATGCTGTGTGCTGTGACCTAAAGCACTCATTCTCCTTTAACTTAATTTTCTTTTAAAGTTATTATGTTCAGGTGATTAAGAAAATATATCTGTTGTTTTTTTAGGGGGAATTTATGTTCATATGCTCTGTGTCATTATTTTTTCAGAAAAAAAGTAACTTGCTAGTTTTTCTAGTCTTTCATATAGGACAAGTTTTTATTTTATCAGTGCATTTTTTTTTTTAACCCTTGAGTAGTGCTTGGAGACGAGCAGCAAGCAAATCATAAAAGGTTTGCTATAGTGAAAGTCCCACAAAGGAGGAGACTATATCCGTTCGGTTTGCTGCAGTATCTACCATGATGCCTGGCTCAGTAGACACCTGAATGGCTCAATGGATGGCCTTGTGAATGAGGAACTCCATGTCAAGGATCTGTGGCTTGTAGGACAACTGGTATCTGAGGTAGAGACATCTAAGTGCCTACAGGGGAGAGGCCACACTATTCCTTCAGTGGACCGATGATATATCTTCAGGAGTACTGGTGAACTGCAGCATTCTTGCCTCTGACATGGGACTCAGAATTTTGTTCGAGAGCAGATACACTTGGGTGTGTCTTTATATGTTAACAGGCGTGCTTGAAGTCTCTCCAAAGTGGTTCACATTTGGGAAGCTGAGAGCTCTTAGTACCTATCATGACTTAGATGAGGGGCTGACCTCTCAGTATTTGCTACTTGTGGATGAAGCAAATGCATATTGTATATATGGAGACCAGTGTTCTGGGCTCGGATCTGCCCCCGCTTAGCTGACAGGTCATTCCAGCTTTTTGAGTTTCAGCATGCCCTTTTATTAAAACGACGAGGCGGCTTTTCTGATGTGTTTTCTAGATCCAAAGTTTTATGAGTCTATTTTAGGAACCAGGTCTGCAGTATTTCAGATACTCACCTGTGTAGGATCCACTCATTCCTTGTTGAACTGAGAAACCACCCATTATTAGTCACTTGGTTTTTAGACAATTAGGCCAAATCAGGCCTATGTCCTTGGCCCTAATTCTAGGGCACAGGTTCTCAGAAGATCTCTAGTGCTTTAGCTGGAAGAGCTGAGCCTTGCATTCAGAAGCAGGTAGTTTTAATGAGTTCATAACTTAGTTTACTGAGACAAGTACATGCATAACAGAATTGTCAAATACTTGCTTATGAGATTACTGTGTCAGCCAGCTGGGTACAAAATGAAGAGAGCAACACTGCATTTCACCACCTCTGCAAAATAGAAAGTGCTTTTGTTGTTTTTTCAAGTTTTTATGTTCCAGCATACACCTGTGAGATAGAGAAAAATGTTGTGCACAACTGGGTTTAAAAAATCAGGTAAAAAAAGAATGACTCCTGTGTTCTTCTTGATGATTCCCAACAAAGTGTTATACATTTGGGAAAGGATGAAGAAAGCTTTTCGTTTGTTTTGTTTTGTTGCTGACTTCTAATGACATTCATTTTGAGGTATTCATTAGAATGAAAGAATGAGTTTAAACTGAAAGGAAAAAAAAATCCCCATGCCAATTTTAATGGTTTTTGTTCCCAGCTCCATATCTGATCACCTTTACCTGCTTCTCTGTCCATGTCTTTCTAGTCCTACTCTCGGTTGAGGGTAAAAAAGTGAAATTGTCCCTCTGGGCAGGGGTAATGGAGACTCCAAGACTGAAGTGTGGGCAGTCAGTTAGGAAGTGATTGTGGCTGCATTCACCCAGGCCAGTGATGAGAGTCTGAATGAAGACAGGCGCAAGAGGAATAGGAGGGGGTGGTTTTGAGAAATGTCACTTAAGCAGAAGGTCTTGATAAATCAAGTGATAAGAAATCCAGAAAGACCTGATCTTCTGGCTTGGAGGCCTGGTAGATGGTAGCACCAGCTAATGAGAGAGGACAGCAGGTTTGGGGAGAGAGGGTCTGTTAGGAAAACATGTGGTTTGAGCTGCCTGAAGCCTCTCAGTGGTGATGCCTAAGAGGTAGTTGAGTATGCAGATTTGTTACCAAGAGAGATTTGCAGGACTGTGAGCTTGATATTATTGCTTCTATTTTTAAAGCCAGGCAACTGAGCTAAAGAAGTTAATCCACTTAGAAAAGTCAATTTACAGCTGATGACAGACTGGACACAAATTCATGTGCATTCTGTCCTTCTTTAAACAGTTGGAGTGAGTCTTTAAAATAAAGGTGGTGGGAATCTTCTGAGAAAGCAGAAGTTTTTCTCTGAGAAATCTCTAATAAGAGTGTCTTCCTGTCATCAAAGGAAACTGTGTTTGAGAAAAGTGGAAGTCTGGAGGAAGTTTCAGTGCTAATATATCATGACCTTCACCTGCCTCCCCACCTTTCTCTTTCAAAATGGGTACTTGCTGCCCTAGAGTCAACACACATGCAACAAACATGGGCTTTGGATAGGATCTGGGAGCTACACAGACCTCGGTGGCTCTGGGGTTTGCTGATTCTACTTCCTATCAAATAAACCTTTTCATTTGATGCTGTGGTTCCTGTGGTTCCTGTTCAGGTAGGGGGTCGAGGGAGTTTACAAGCAAAGCAGTGAACTCTTTCTCTTCTAGCACTGTTGGTAGCCAGATGGCTTCGTTCTGTTCTCTTTTTCTTCTCCATACACCCCCTCACAGCCTTTTTATTCTGATTCCACTCAACACCAAACCTGCCCCAGCCTAGCACTGACCACCTAGCTCCCTTAGTTACGAGCTTTCTACCTACCACTCTTTGCTACAGTTTACCCTAGAGATAGTGGGAATTCCTGTACCACGTAAGCCCGGTCTTGACTAAGACGCCAACGTGCCACTTATAAACAGAGAGGGTCCTGAAGAGATTCCTGTTCTCAGCCTGAGAAAAATCCTTTTCCCTCTCCTAGCTACACACACCAGGATTGCATACCAGGACAGCCTGATGCCTAATATAACATCTGATTACTGCCATTATACATCCTCTTTATGAGATGGTTAAAGCAACCTTTAAAAAGTATTTTCCCAAATATTTTTCTTTGATTCTTAGTTCTTTGCTCTAAATTTTAGTTGTGCCACTGGTGTAATCTCAGTAACTTTTTTCATTTGAAGCCATTTTATTCCATTACCTACACTTTAATGCTTTGAAACTGCCATGAAAATTTTATAGACTAATTTTTAAAAGTACCACAAAAGTGAATGAGAGGCAATATATCTTATAATATCAGAATGCAACAGTGTTACTCTGTATTTTCAGATCTCCTTGAATCTGATGATCCCATGAGGCTTTATGGAATACATAGTAAATGCAGCCTGGTTTGAAATTTTTGGTGCCTGTGCTGACATTTCTCATTAGCACCTTACCAACGGTTTTAGTAACAATATAAAATGGGAGACTTATTAATGCATATAAGTTAAAAGTAACCATTTTCAACTGATATATCAGTTTAAAGTAGATTCTCTTAGCACTGGAACATCTGAAAGAGCATTCTACTTAACTGGTTAAGGTAAATAAAGACAAGCTTCACGCTACGAAAAGGTACAATGCAAGATTTGTCAGGTAGGAAACGGATGAGGCAAGATGTGCAGAAAATTCATTCCAGTGCCCTTCCAGTAACATATGTCTTTTCTTCCAAGATAAATCCCTGGTCTTTTATTTGCTTATTTTTGATTTATTTCCGCTACAGAATTTTTCTGATAATGCTAGTCTTTTGCTGTAATCAGGGCTGTGACAAAACTTCAGCAGTCCTTATGCAGCATTGTCCTGTTTGCATAGGATCAACTGGGCTTTAGCAAATACTGTCCTTTAGTGATGTGGGCGGAAATGATCTGGCAGGAGCTATGGTGATAGGGAAGGTTCTATCTAGGACATCTCATTCCCAGTTCATTGTGCAGCCCATCAAGTGCCATTTCCTCTCCACTTAACAAATACTGTTCTGTATTGTTCTAATCTTCTTTATTCCATTGGACTAATATGCCTATTCTTTTGTGAAAGTCATGCATGGCATGAAAATGTTTGACTGTGATTAAAAATTGTTAGCCTTCACTTTTAGTTACAATAATTTGCAAATACCAGATTTGCAAATTATTTAAATAGGCCTGTTCTAGTCTCCTAGCCTTTGTACCCCTCTCCCTGTCCTTATCTTTTGGTTCAGATAAGGATTTTAGAAGAAGACATTGTAAATTGGAATAAAAAGTAAGAATGTAGATGAGAACTTCCCTCTAAAATATATATATATATATATATATATAACAGAACCACCAGGAGGGCTTGGTCAAATACAAATTGTTGCACCACTGCCAGCCCTCTTACCCCCAGAGTTTCTGATCCAATAACCTGGAATGGGGGTGAGAATTTCTATTTCTATAAAGTTCCCACCCACGTAAGCTGATACTGTGGGTCTGGAGACCACACTTTGAGAATCACTGCTCTAAATCAAATGTACTGTTGAATTGAATTTTTTCTCTTCATCCCTTGCTTTTCTACTCCATGTATTTTATCTTTTCTCTATCTGCTCAATCCTGTCTCTTTAAATGGATAGTGGCTGCCGTGATCATGCATATCAGGAAAACCTCAAAGCCTACCTATCCTCAGCCATGGTCTCCTTAGCCCTTAATAGGTTTTTTCTCTATGCCCTCAACATGCACTCACATTCCCCATTTGGCTCTATGGTTGGGCTTCCACCATGTCTCTCATCTTGATTCCGTTCAGAAGAATTATCTTGGGCTGACCCAGAAACTCCTTAAAATCGAAATCCAATATTTTTACCCTTTTATCTTACACAAAATAGTGTATCAGAGGCACATAGCCATTTCCCATTTCCTCTTCTTAACTATAGCACATAGATTAGAATTGACCAGTGGGCTGGATCCCTGGATGGATCTACACCTACTTCTTTCTTAAGGGAGGGGTATTGAATTTTTGATCTATCTCTTTAGTTTTTTTTTTTTCCTGCATCTATATTTAAACACAGGTGGTTGTAGTCAAATAGTGGGATGGAAAAGCAAATGTAGGGAAAGACTATTAAGCAAAACTTTTTTTTTTTTT